>NC_084622.1:13322988-13357988 GCF_033978795.1 Nerophis ophidion
GGAGATTATCAGTGGTCTTGTATGTCTTCCATTTTCTCATAATTGCTCCCACAGTTGATTTTTTCACACCAAGCTGCTTGCCTATTGTAGATTCGCTCTTCCCAGTCTGGTGCAGGTGTACAATTATTTTTCTGGTGTCCTTCGACAGCTCTTTGGTCTTGGCCATAGTGGAGTTTGGAGTCTGACTGTTTGAGGCTGTGGACAGGTGTCTTTTATACAGATAACAAGTTCAAACAAGTGCCATTAATACAGGTAACGAGTGGAGGACAGAAGAGCTTCTTAAAGAAGAAGTTACAGGTCTGTGATAGCCAGAGATCTTCCTTGTTTGAAGTGACCAAATACTTATTTTACAAATAAATTCTTTAAAAATTTGTACAATGTGAATTCCTAGATTTTTTTTCACATTCTGTCTCTCACAGTTGAAGTGTACCTATGATGAAAATTACAGACCTCTGTCATCATTTTAAGTGGGAGAACTTGCACAATCGGTGGCTGACTATTACTTTTTTGCCCCACCGTACACTATATTGCCAAAAGTATTTGGCCACCAGCCTTGACTCACATATGAACTTGAAGTGCCATCCCATTCCTAACCCATAGGGTTAAATGTGACCTTTAGCAGCTATTACAGCTTCAAATCTTCTGGGAAGGCTGTCCACAAGGTCGCGGAGTGTGTTTAGAGGAATTTTCCACCATTCTTCCAAATGCGCATTGTTGAGGTCAACAAGGCCTGGCTCTCAAGTCTCCGTTCTAATTCATCCCCAATTAGGAGTCTTTGTTTGTTTACTTACTACTAGAAGATTATTATTTCAATTATTTTCTATGTGATGTAAATGTGGCGAAAAAACAAAATATCTTATTTATCGAATAGTTATTTTCTCAATGTTAAAATTTTTGAACTAGAATAAGAAAATATAATTATTCATGCAGAGATTGCTCAAGATTTGTAAATGTCTAAATATAAGTAAGCAGCAGGTCTGGGAATTTTGGGGCGGAGCAGAAATTTGATTCCATTTTTGGTAGGGATGGTAAATGCTTTAAAATGTGACATGGGAAATTATCGGTATCGGTTTTAAAATTATCAGTATCGCTTTCAAAAAGTAAAATTCATAAGTTTTTAAAACGCTGCTGTGTGCACGGACGTAGGGAGAATTACAGAGCACCAATAAACCTTAAAGGCACTGCCTTTGCGTGCCGACCCAATCACATAATATCTACAGCTTTTCACACACACAAGTGATGCAAGGCTTGGTCAACAGCCATACAGGTCACACTGAAGGTGGCCGTATAAACAACTTTAACACTGTTACAAATATGTGTGAACCCACACCAAACAAAAATGACAAACAGCTGCACCCTAACACAACACAACAAATACGCAGAACCCCTTGCAGCACTAACTCTTCCGGGACGCTACAATATACACCCCCCGCTACTCGGTGTCGGTTGATATCGGTATCGGTAATTAAGAGTTGGACAATATCGGGATATCGGGAAAAAAGCCATTATTGGACATATCGAATTTTGGAGGGGGTAACGATTGAACTCAAATCAATTCTCGAACAAAATTAATACTTTTTTAATACCATTGGGAGCCAGTTTCATGATTAATTACATTCCTCCAGAAACATATCTGATAAATCTTTAAATTACTTTAGAAAAAATGTAGTTTTGTTTAGTAAAATTCCACCTAAATATTTAATGAAGTCAAGTACAAACAAGGCCACAAGAGAAGTATCCAACTCATGTGTAAAGTAAATATGTACAGCAGATATAGATCCTCTACATCTACTATATGATGTGTCTGAGTGGCCCGACAGGGAGGATAAAAAAATTAAAATTATAATTTTTTTAATTTAATTATTATCTTTAATCGATTAAGAATCGTTACAATTAAGGATCACAATTTTTTTGGTCAAGTGGCAATAATGTGCAGTGTATACAAGCTGCATACTGACTACTCTATAAAGCAGTGGTCCCCAACCTTTTTGTATCCGCGGACCGGTCAACGCTTAATAATTTGTCCCGTGGCCCAGGGGAGGGTTTTTTTTAATTTTTTTTTTTTTTTTTAATTCTTTTTCATGAAAAAGGGAGGTTTTTGTGGTTGTTGCACTAATTTTCAAGTGTATATTGTGTTTTTTATGTTGATTGAAAAAAAATAAAAAAATAAATATTTCTTTTTAAATAAAAAATTATTCTGAATTGGTTGGGGACCGCTGCTATAAAGTATTTTCATTTTATAATATTGTCACTTTACATGAAAAAAAAAGAAAGCTTGGTAAAAAAAAAGCCAAAAGCAGTGAAGTTGTCACGTTGTGTAAATGATAAATAAAAAGACAATACAATGATTTGCAAATCCTTTTCAACTTATATTCAATGAAATAGTCTGCAAAGACAAGATATTTAACGTTGGAACTGGTAAACTTTATTTTTTGCAAATATTAGCTCATGTTTAAAAAAAAAAGCTGGCACAAGTGACAAAAAAGACTGAGAAAGTTGAGGAATGCTCATCAAGTCAAGGGAAGTCAATTTTATTTATACAGCACGTTTACAACAACTTTTAAATTGAACCAAAGTGCTCTAGAGCAGTGGTTCCCAACCACCGGGCCGTGACCCGATTGGTACCGGACCGCAGAAGAATTTTTTATAAATTTTTATTTTAAAAAAATATATATATATATATATATTTTTTTTTTAATTTATTAAATCAATATAAAAAACACAATATACACTTACAATTAGTGCACCAAGCACAAAAACCTCCCCTTTTCATGACAAAAACGTCCCTTTTTCATGACAAAGAAAAAAATAAAAATAAATAAATAAAAGAGGACACGTCCCACCCCCCTTACCCGGGCCGCAGGACACATTATTAAGCGTTGACCGGTCCGCGGATACAAAAAGGTTGGGGACCACTGCTCTAGAGGTTAAAAAAAAGCATAGAGCAACAGAAACAGAAAACAAACAACATAAACAAATAATGAGATAAACAAAATAGTGCAAAAAGCAATACGGTAAAAGGGGTCGTATAAAAAGTAAAAAATGTGCTAAATAAAAATCATAGTAATAAAAATGTGCGACAAATAGAAAATAAATACAACTAAAGCGAAAGGGTGGGTGGGTGGGACTAGAAATGGTGGCCTAGTGGGCAGACTCAGCTCAGGCCAAAGGCCAGCGAGAAGAGGAAGGTCTTAAGAAGGGTTTTGAAAACCCCCAGGCTCTGGGCTGACCTAATGTGGAGCGGAAGGCTGTTCCAGAGCTTAGGGGCGGCAACTGAAAAGGCTCTGTCCCCTCTGGTCTTTAGCCTGGATCTAGAGACCGCCAACAGCAGTTGGTCAGCTGACCTTAGGGGTCTAGACGAGGTATGATGACGCAGAAGCTCGGTCAGGTGTTGTGGGGCCAGACCATTTAGGGATTTAAAAAACAATTAAAAGTAATTTGAAATCAATGCGGTAACGGACGTGGAGCCAGTGGAGTGAGGCCAGGACTGGGGGAAGACTTATTTGGAATATGCCACAGGTGTGCAGGCTAATTGGGAGCAGGTGGGTGCCATGATTGGCTATAAAAGCAGCTTCCATGAAATGCTGACTCGTTCACAAACAAGGATGGGCTGAGGGTCACCACTTTGTCAACTAAAATAGTTTAAGAACTACATTTCTCAAGCAGCTGTTGCAAGGAATTTAGGGATTTCACCATCTACGCTCCGTGATATCATATAAAGGTTCAGAGAATCTGGAGAAATCACTGCACGTAAGTCATGATACTACGCACCTTGGATCCCTCAGGCGGTACTGCATCAAAAAAAAGACATCAGTGTGTCAAGGATATCACCACATGGGCTCGGGAACACTTAAAAAAACCACTGTCAGTAACTATAGTTGGTCGCTACATCTGTAAGTGCAAGATAAAACTCTACTATGCAAAGCCAACGCCATTTCTCAACAACACCCAGAAACGCTTCGCTGAGACAGACTGATGCAAAGTGGAAAAGTGTTCTGTGGTCTGACAAGTCCACATTTCAAAATGTTTTTGGAAACTGTGGGTGTCGTGTTGTCCGGACCAAAGAGGAAAACAACCAACCGGATGGTTCTAGGTGCATAGTTCAAAAGCCATCTGTGATGGTATGGAGGTGTATTAGTGCCCAAGGAATGGCTAATTTACACATCTGTGAAGGCACCATTAACGCTGAAAGGTACATACAGCTTTTGGAGCAACGTGATCATGGACGCCCCTGCTTATTTCAGCAAGACATAGCCAAGCCGGGTGTTACAACAGCGTGGCTTTATAGTAAAAGAGTGTGGGTACTAGACTGGCCTGCCTGCAGTCCAGACCTGTCTCCCATTGAAAATATGAAGGCTAAAATATCAGAATGAACAACTTAAGCTGTACATTAAGCAAGAATGGGAAAGAATTACTCTTCAAAAATGTGTCTCCTCAGTTCCCAAACCTTTACTGAGTGTTGTTAAAAGGAAAGGCCATGTAACACACTGGTAAAAAATGCCTTTTTTGCAATGTTTTGCTGCCATTACATTTCCAGTTCATGATTATTTGCAAAAAATAACAAAGTTTCTCAGTGTGAACATTTAAATATCTTGTCTTGTGGCGGTAAAGCTCGGTGATAGAGTGGCTCTGCCAGCAACTTGAGGGTTCCAGGATCGATCCCCGCTTCCGCCATCCTGGTCACCTCCGTCGTGTCCTTGGGCAAGACACTTTACCCACCTGCTCCCAGTGCCACCCACACTGGTTTAAATGTAACTTAGATATTGGGTGTCACTATGTAAAAGCACTTTGAGTCACTAGAGAAAACTGCTATATAAATATAATTTACTTCACACTTCCTTGCAGTCTATTATATTGAATATAAGTTGAAAAGGATTTGCAAATCATTGTATTCTCTTTTTATTCACCATTTACACAACGTAAAATGGTGCGGGGTGTTTATTTTTGCAGCAAGTTCCTAAAAGCTGGGATAGCAGTATTGTCTAAAAGTGACGTGAGATACTGTAGCCTCAGGTCGTAGTCCCCGCTCGAGCCCCGCCCCCCGGTCCCCCCCCGGTCCTCCCCCGCCACCTAAGTGTCCCGGGTGTGATTGTTGGCCCATGCAGATGTCCCGCTTGCAGAAAACACAGTGTCGCTGCGGAACAAAGCGCGCCGTGAGATTATAGTTGATCCCCTCGCATTCTGCTTCCTCTTGCGTCTAGCGGGCCGGCAGACACATACGGACGCAGATCCCGACGATAACAGTGCGAAAGGGGAGCGGCCTGGAGGTTCCGCAGGGTGATCCCGGCGGACGGAGGAGGAAGAAATTCACCGACAAAGTCTTGCGGAATGATAGCATGGGTGGTCCCGCCCTGGGTGGATGACCTTTATCCAGCCCACTAAACATCCCGCTTCTGTATCTGACACTCATAGGAAACACTGCACACACACACACACACACACATACACACACACACACAAACACACACACACACACACACCAAGATGTTGTTCAGTACTTGTGGGGACCACCCTTTCTACAGGTTGTGGAGGCATAAAAAAATTGGGGTAAAATGGCCACTGCCCAGTTAGCTCATACACGTCTTTAAATCTCTGGATTGATGAAGTAATGTGCTGATCATTATTACCGGGTACCCTGGGCAAAGAGAGATAATATGGTTAATGAGGACCAAATTTAAATATTTTTGCATAATTAACACAAACATACACAGTAAACATGTTTTATGGGCCAAAGCTTAAAAATCACTTAGGCATCTTTAGAATGGATCTGACTATCATTTAAAAAGGTTTGCCTTTAGGGGATCTGTTTTTTTGTCCCCATACCGTCAGAGGTCCCCTAAAAGTGAGTGTGTAAACAGAGCCATGTCCCCATTAAGCCAGCATTGCCAGAACACACACACACACACGCACGCACGCACGCACGCACGCACGCACACACACACACACACACACACACACACACACACACACACACACACACACACCAAGATGTTGTTCAGTACTTGTGGGGACCACCCTTTCTACAGGTTGTGGAGGCATAAAAAAAAGATTGGTAAAATGGCCACTACCCAGTTAGCTCATACCCGTCTTTAAATCTGTGGATCGATGAAATAATGTGCTGATCATTCTTACTGGGGACCCTGCGGAAAAATAGTTGATATAATTCCCACAATCATACACAGAAAAAATGTTTTATGGGCCATAGCTTAAAAATAACTTAGGCATCTTCAGAATGGATCTGACTATCATTTAAAAAGGTTTCCCTTTAGGGGGCCTGTTTTTTTTGTCCCCATACCGTCAGAGGTCCCCTAAAAGTGAGTGTATAAACAGAGCCATGTCCCCTTTAAGTCAGCATTGCCAGCACGCACGCACGCACGCATGCACGCACACACACACACACACACACACACACACACACACACACACACACACACCAAGATGTTGTTTAGTACTTGTGGGGACCACCCTTTCTACAGGTTGTGAAGGCAAAGAATTTGGGGGGTAAAATGCCAACTGCCCAGTTAGCTTTTACACCTCTTTAAATTCTGGATTGATGAAGTAATGTGCTGATCATACTTACTGGGGACCCTGGGAAAAGAGTTAATATGGTTCATGGCGACCAAATTTAAATAATTTTGCATAATTAACACAAACATACACAGCAAACATGCTTTATGTGCCAAAGCTTAAAAATTACTTAGGCATCTTCAGAATGGATTTGACCATAATTTAAAAAGTTTTCCCTTTAGGGGAGCTGTTTTTTTGTCCCCATACCGTCAGAGGTCCCCTAAAGGTGAGTGTATAAACGGAGCCATGTCCCCATTAAGTCATCATTGCCCGCACGCACGCACGCACGCATGCACGCACGCATGCACGCACACACACACACACACACACACACACACCAAAATGTTGTTCAGTACTTGTGGGGACCACCCTTTCTACAGCTTGTGGAGGCATACAAAAAATTTGGTAAAATGGCCACTGCCCAGTTAGCTCTTACACGTCTTTAAATCTCTGGATTGATGAAGTAATGTGCTGATCATACTCACTGGGGACCCTGGGAAAAGAGAGTTAATATGGTTCATGAGGACCAAATTTAAATAATGTTGCATAATTAACGCAAACATACACGGTAGACATCTTTTATGGGCCATAGCTTAAAAATCACTTAGGCATCTTCAGAATGGATCTGACTATCATTT
Organism: Nerophis ophidion; assembly: GCF_033978795.1. Classification (NCBI taxonomy): domain Eukaryota; kingdom Metazoa; phylum Chordata; class Actinopteri; order Syngnathiformes; family Syngnathidae; genus Nerophis; species Nerophis ophidion. The sequence continues at coordinate 13,330,194 of NC_084622.1, forward strand.
AAAATGGTTTCCCTTTAGGGTGCCTGTTTTTTTGTCTCCATACCGTCAGAGGTCCACTAAAGGTGACTGTGTAAACAGAGCCATGTCCCCATTAAGTCATCATTGCCAGAACGCATGCACACACACACACACACACACACACACACATATACTGGTTATCAATTGGAATGGGGACCAAGATGTTGTTCGTGACTTGTGGGGACCACCCTTTCTACAGGTTGTGGAGGCATAAAAAAAAAACTGGGTAAAATGCTCATACCCGTCTTTAGATCTCTGATGAAGTAATGAGCTGATCAGTCTTACTGGGGACCCTGGGCAAAGAGAGTTAATATGGTTCATGGGGACCCAATTTAAATAATTTTGGATAATTCACACAAACATACACAGCAAACATGCTTTATGGGCCCAAGCTTAGAAATCACTTAAGCATCTTCAGAATGGATCTATCATTTAAAAAGTTTTCCGTTTTAAAGCACATAGCAAGTGATATTAAAGAGTATATAAAGTTGTGTTGACTATGAAACACGGTGCGTTCAATGCCCCTTCCAGTGTGGTAAAATTGAACTTCATACAATCAAACAGCCCAATGACAAAACAAGAAAACAAGTGCTTGGATCCACACGGCCCAGCCCTATGGGGCTTACACTCAGTGACTGAGGTCACATGATTAAGACGTGCTCGAACTTAGCTCTTATTTTGTTTGTCTCGGTCAAGAGCAGGAAATACAGCATGAGCGGAACATAGCGGTCATTGAAATGCATTTCTTTCTCTCTTTCCGGGACCGCGCTTGTCATACGTGCGAGGATATGACTCCCACCGCAAAACGAGCGTCGAGTGGTTCCCAGAAGAGGCGGGAGGCTCCCGTAATGCCTTTGCAACGTGCGGAGCGTCAACCTTGTTGTCAATGGCGCCCCTGTGACAATAGCGGGGCGATTATAGGGATGATAATTGCACGTCTCTACGCCGCGTCTCGCCATTTCACGTACGTTGTCAGCACTCGTGTTCACGTCTCAACATAATAACGACTTAGCAGGCCTGAAGCCAGCCTGTCTGACTTTATCTGCACTGACCTCTCCCCTGCCTTGCGTCTACTTGCAGTACTTTCCACACAAGTGCTTGTCAATGGAAGGCGTTGATGGAAACATCCTTTTTTTTTTTTTTGGGAGGGGGGACCCCTCCTGGCAGGTGGATCAGCCCACTGGTGGTCTGGGCGGAGGTGGATGAAAGACAAGCGAAGACAGACTGGGAGTCGGTCTTATCAGGGAGAACCAGGGGAAAATAAGGAGAGGGACACTCCCGTGTTTTTCAACCACTGTGCCGCGGCACACGAGTGTGCCGTAATATACAGTGTGGAGATGATCTAATTTCACCTATTTGGGTTGCAAATCAGTAATTCTTGTCTGAAAATGATGTGTTGTTGTTGAGTGTCGGTCCTGTCTAGAGCTGGGCAGAGTAACCCTGTAATACTCTTCCATATCAGTAGGTGTCGGAAACAGCGGTAGGCAGGGTTCAGGTAAAAAGGTGTCTAATGCTTAAACCAAGAAGTGAGTGCCCCTAGGAAAAATCATTGAACCTTAGGGAAGGTGATGCAGAATGTAACTAAACCTGAAGTGGCTACAAAGTAAACAAAAACGGAATGCTGTACGACAGCAAAGACTTACTTTGGAGCAAAGACAAAGTACATCGGAACAAGACAAAACAATCAATATTGTCCCCACAAAGGAGGATAAAAAAAACTTAAATATTCTTGATTGCTAAAACAAAAGTAGATGCGGGAAATATCATACAAAGGAAGAAATGAAACTGCTACAGGAAAATACCCAAAAAATACACACACACACTTACATAACAACACACACACACTTATACATACACACTTACACAACACACACCCACAAACAAAAACCCTTACACAACAACACACACTTACACGACAACGCACACACACATTTACACGAAAACACACCCACATGTATGTATATATATATATATATATACACACACACAAAAACACTACAACACTTCCACACATATATACATACACACTTACTCTACAACATACACACACACACATACACATACACGTATATATATATATATACTGTATGTGTATATATATATATATATATATATGTATGTATATATATATATATATATATATATTCACACACACAAAAACACTACAACACCTACACACATATATATACATACACACTTACTCAACAACACACATACATATATATATATATATATATATATATATATACATACACACATAAAAACACTACAACATCTACACACATATATATACACACACACTTACACAACAATGCACACACACAAACACAACACACACATACACAAACACACACACATACATACAGACACACACACAAACACACCCACTTACACAATGACATACACACACACACACACAACGCACACACACACACACGAAAAAAGACACACATATATATATATATATATATATATATATATGTGTATATATATATATATATATATATCTATATATATATATATATATATATACATACAGACACGCACACACACACACACACACACACACACACACACACACATGTACACAACAACCATCCCTGAGCAAAGAAGGTGGACCTGCAGCACAATAGCCAGGGCGTCCATCCCTGTGTGCGCTCACAGCAACATGAACATGAGACTTGTGTAAGAGCAACATGAAACTTGTGTAAAATCTCATCGCTGTGTGCGCTGAGAGCAACATGAACATGAAACTTGTGTAAAATCTCACCGCCAGCAGAAGAAGACAAAAAGGCTTTGAAGCGCAGAGGAAGAAGGCGGCCTGAGGATGAGGTCGGTGACAAACTGGCTTGCAAGTCAAACAGAGAGTAACCAGTAACCGGAGTGGCTCCTTTTATTGACGCCCCGCTTTAATGCTGAGGGGAACCTGCTGAAAGGTGTCTGCTTCCAAGAGCCGTGCTCTTTGAAAGACTCCAAATAGGTCAAGATGTTCCTTTTAAGATGCTTTCAAGGGGCCGCGGCCTGTATTTCAATCTGAGAGGTGGGGAAGTAAATGTGACAGTAGGGCCTTCCCGACACCAGCTGAGTTGGAGACAAGGACCCAAACTGTTGTGGGGCATCCATCCTACTCATTGTTTACTATCATTATCAATGCTGAAGAAATGGAATACTCCGGACATTTAAATAGATACATTTTAAAATATAAAATGATACATATTTGAGTTGTCAAAAATGGTAATTAACGTGATTATTCACAAAAAAAAAATTGACTGTCTTAATCATTTATAGACGGATGTATCATTTATAGACAGATGTATCATTTATAGACAGATTTATCACACAATAGATCAGGGGTCACCTACCTTTTTGAAACCAAGAGCTACTTGGGTACTGATTAATGCGAAGGGCTACCAGTTTGATACACACTTAAATAAATTGCCAGAAATAGCCAATTTGCTCAATTTACCTTTAATAAAAAAATCTATATATATATATATATATATAAAAAACTGGGTATTTCTGTCTGTTATCCCGTAGTACTTTTTTTTTTCCTTTTACGGAAGGTTTTCTGTAGAGAATAAATGATGAAAAAAACACTAAATTGAACGGTTTAAAAGAGGACAAATCACGAAAAAAATTAAAATTAAATTTTGAAACATAGTTTATCTTCAATGTCGACTCTTTAAAATTAAAAATTCAACCGAAAAGAGAAAAACTAGCTAATTCGAATCTTTTTGAAAAAATAAAAAAAATATATTTATGGAACATCATTAGTAATTTTTCCTGATTAAGATTAATTTTAGAATTTTGAAGACATGTTTTAAATAGGTAAAAATCCAACCTGCACTTTGTTAGAATATATAACAAATTGGACCAAGCTATTTCTAACAAAGACAAATCATTATTTCTTCTAGATTTTCCAGAAGAAAAATTCTAAAAGAAATTCAAAATACTTTGAAAAAAGATTTAAATTTGATTCTACAGATTTTCTAGATTTGCCAGAATAATCTTCCTGAATTTTATTCATAAGTTTGAAGAAATATTTCACAAATATTCTTTGTCGAAAAAACAGAAGCTAAAATGAAGAATTAATTAAAATGTATTTATTATTCTATAGTAATAAAAAAAATAAAAAATACTTGAACATTGATTTAAATGGTCAGGAAAGAAGAGGAAGGAATTTAAAAGGTAAAAAGGTAAATGTGTTTAAAAATACTAAAATCATTTTTAAGGTTGTATTTTTTCTCAAAAATTGTCTTTCTGAAAGTTATAAGAAGCAAAGTACAAAAATAAATGAATTTATTTAAACAAGTGAAGACCAAGTCTTTAAAATATTTTCTTGGATTTTCAAATTCTATTCGAGTTTTGTCTCTCTTAGAATTAAAAATGTCGAGCAAAGCGAGACCAGCTTGCTAGTAAATAAATACAATTTAAAAAATAGAGACAGCTCACAGGTAAGTGCTGCTATTTGAGCTATTTTTAGAACAGGCCAGCGGGCGACTCATCTGGTCAGTTAGCACTCGTAATGTCGTGAGTAAAACTGGTTTTATTGTTACATCCACACATAAGAACATACTAAGCTTTTAATCCGATGAAATGTGCAGATAGCTTCAGCAAAGGAACCAGGAGAGTCACTTTAATTGGCGCTTTTTTCAATCTCCGTGACGCTTTATGCTGTTGTTGTCCAAAGTGTCAGTGGCAGGGTACTAAAGGAGCCAGAACTCTTGGCAAAAGCACTCATTTGGCATGGGGGTGCGTACATTTCGGACACCCAAGCCTCGGCAACGAAAGGCCAAGATGTTTTTGTTCCGTCTCTCAAAGTGTTGAAGACAGAAAAAATTTGTGGATTTCTAAGGTGTGCTCACTTCACACTGAGCTCCTCGTTGCAGTCCGAACGTCACGTCTTCAACATCTGAGGGATGTGATTTGAAAAGGAAGCACAACAGCTTTTTCTTTGCACTTCATTATGATGAGGATTTTTTTTAAGAGGTGTATTCCATGATTTCATACTAAAGAATTCCATAACATGGTACTTTGATATGCTCAAGAAGTCCTGTGACAAATACTGGAAAACCAGAGAGATGTTTTTAAGAAACTACTCCAAAAAACGCTAGTCAAAGATCCACTATATAACAGGAGCCATCTACTGTTTGTAAGGACTTACTCCCAAAAAAAAACACTAGTCAAAGATCCACTGTATAATAGGAGCACTCTACTGTTTGTAACAACCTACTTCTAAAAAATGCTCGTCAAAGATCCACTATAACTGGAGCATTCTACTGTTTGGAACAACCTACTCCAAAAAAAAAAAAAAAAACAATAATCAAAGATCCACTATATAACAGGAGCACTTTACAACCTACCCCCCAAAAACACTTTTCAAAGATCCACTATATAACAGGACCCCCCTACTGTTTGGAAAAACCTACCCCCAAAAAACACTAGTCAAAGATCCACTATAAAAACAGGAGCTCTCTACTGTGTGTAAGAACCTACTCCAAAAAACGCTAGTCAAAGATCCACTATGTAACAGGAGCACTCTACTGTTTGTAACAACCTACTACAAAAAAAAGATAGTCAAAGATCCACTATATAACAGGAGCACTCTACTGTTTGTAACAACCTACTTTAAAAACATGCTAGTCAAAGATCCACTATATAACAGAAGCACTCCACTGTTTGTAAGAACCTACTCCAAAAAAGCCCTAGTCAAAGATCCACTGTATAACAGGAGCACTTTACTGTTTGTAACAACCTACTCCAAAGAAAAAAGCTAGTCAAATATCCATTATAAAACAGGAGCTCTCTACTGTTTGTAACAACTTACCCCCAAAAGCACTAGTCAAAGATCCACATTATAACAGGAGCCCTCTACTGTGTGTAAGAACCTACTCCAAAAAAAGCGCTAGTCAAAGATCCACTATATAAGAGGAGCACTTTACTGTTCGTAACATCCTACTCCAAAAAAAGGCTATTCAAAGATCCAGTATATAACAGGAGTACTTTACTGTTTGTAACAACCTACCCCCCAAAACCACTAGTCAAAGATCCACTTTATAAAAGGAGCCCTCTACTTTTTGTAACAACCTACTCAAAAAATTAGTTAGTCAAAGATCCACTATATAACAGGAGCACTCTACTGTTTGTAACGACCTACTCCAAAAAAAAAAACGCTAGTCAAAGATCCACTATATAAAAGGAGCACTCTACTGTTTGTAACAACCTACTCCAAAAAAAAAAAAAAACACTAGTCAAAGATCCTCTATATAATAGGAGGACTCTACTGTTTCTAACAACCTACCCCCCAAAAATACCAGTCAAAGATCCACTATATATAACAGGAACCCTCGAATGTGTGTAAGAACCTACTCAAAATAGGCGCTAGTCAAAGATCCACTATATGACAGGAGCACTGTACTGTTTTTAACAACCTACTCCAAAAAAGGCTAGTCAAAGATCCACTATATAACAGGAGCACTTTACTGTTCGTAACAACCTACTCCAAAAAAAAAAACGCTATTCAAAGATCCACTACATAACAGGAGCACTTTACTGTTTGTAACAACATACCCCCCAAAACCACTAGTCAAAGATCCACTTTATAAGTGGTGCACTCTACTTTTTGTAACAACCTACTCAAAAAATTAGTTAGTCAAAGATCCACTATATAATAGGAGCACTTTACTGTTTGTAACAACCTACTCCAAAAAAAACGCTAGCCAAAGATCCACTATATAAAAGGAACACTCAACTGTTTGGAACAACCTACCCCCAAAAACACCAGTCAAAGATCCACTATATAACAGGAGCCCTCTACTGTGTGTAAGAACCTATTCCAGAAAATGCGCTAGTCAAAGATCCACTATATAACAGGAGCACTCTACTGTTTGTAACTTTGTAAAAAAGCTGGAAAACTAGAGAGATTTTGATGGCAGGTGTTTAGACTCGGACGCTAGAAGTTGTTTTTTTGGAGTCTTTTTTTTTTTTTCCAATGTCCAACTGAGAAGAAAATTCTTCACTGGCGGCCATGGCTGTGGTTTCCCACGGCAACCAAGTGGGACGCCGAAAAAATGCTGCGAAATGGGAATGAAGAGGGAGCCTCAGCGTCTGCTGCAACACATCTGATCTCATCCTCCACACTGCACATACATGCTGGAACATGTCATGTACACCAGCAAACATGTCATGTACACCAGCAAACATGTCATGTACACCAGCAAACATGTCATGTACACCAGCAAACATGATGTCATGTACACCAGCAAACATGATATCATGTACACCAGCAAACATGATGTCATGTACACCAGCAAACATGATGGCATGTACACCAGCAAACGCAATGTCATATACACCAGCAAACATGATGTCATGTACACCAGCAAACTTGTCATGTACACCAGCAAACATGATGGCATGTACACCAGCAAACATGATGTCATGTACACCAGCAAACATGATGGCATGTACACCAGCAAACATGATGGCATGTACACCAGCAAACATGATGTCATGTACACCAGCAAACATGATGTCATGTACACCAGCAAACATGATGTCATGTACACCAGCAAACATGATGTCATGTACACCAGCAAACATGTCATGTACACCAGCAAACATGATGTCATGTACACCAGCAAGCATGATATCATGTACACCAGCAAACACGATGTCTAATACACCAGCAAACATGATGTCATGTACACCAGCAAACTTGTCATGTACACCAGCAAACATGATGGCATGTACACCAGCAAACATGATATCATGTACACCAGCAAACATGATGGCATGTACACCAGCAAACATGATGTCATGTACACCAGCAAACATGATGTCATGTACACCAGCAAACATGATGTCATGTACACCAGCAAACATGATGTCATGTACACCAGCAAACATGATGTCATGTACACCAGCAAACATGTCATGTACACCAGCAAACATGATGTCATGTACACCAGCAAACATGATGTCATGTACACCAGCAAACATGATGTCATGTACACCAGCAAACATGATGTCATGTACACCAGCAAACATGATGTCATGTACACCAGCAAACATGTCATGTACACCAGCAAACATGTCATGTACACCAGCAAACATGTCATGTACACCAGCAAACATGATGTCATGTACACCAGCAAACATGATGTCATGTACACCAGCAAACATGAAGTCATGTACACCAGCAAACATGATGTCATGTACACCAGCAAACATGATGTCATGTACACCAGCAAACATGATGTCATGTACACCAGCAAACATGATATCATGTACACCAGCAAACATGATGTCATGTACACCAGCAAACATGATATCATGTACACCAGCAAACATGATGTCATGTACACCAGCAAACATGATATCATGTACACCAGCAAACACGATGTCATATACACCAGCAAACATGATGTCATGTACACCAGCAAACATGATGGCATGTACACCAGCAAACATGATATCATGTACACCAGCAAACACGATGTCATGTACACCAGCAAACATGATGGCATGTACACCAGCAAACATGATGTCATGTACACCAGCAAACATGATGTCATGTACACCAGCAAACATGATGTCATGTACACCAGCGAACATGATGTCATGTACACCAGCAAACATGTCATGTACACCAGCAAACATGATGTCATGTACACCAGCAAACATGATATCATGTACACCAGCAAACTTGTCATGTACACCAGCAAACATGATGGCATGTACACCAGCAAACATGATGTCATGTACACCAGCAAACATGATGTCATGTACACCAGCGAACATGATGTCATGTACACCAGCAAACATGTTATGTACACCAGCAAACATGATGTCATGTACACCAGCAAACATGATATCATGTACACCAGCAAACTTGTCATGTACACCAGCAAACATGATGGCATGTACACCAGCAAACATGATATCATGTACACCAGCAAACATGATGGCATGTACACCAGCAAACATGATGTCATGTACACCAGCAAACATGTCATGTACACCAGCAAACATGATGTCATACATACCAGAAAACATGATGGCATGTACACCAGCAAACATGATGTCATGTACACCAGCAAACATGTCATGTACACCAGCAAACACGATGTCATATACACCAGCAAACATGATGTCATGTACACCAGCAAACTTGTCATGTACACCAGCAAACATGATGGCATGTACACCAGCAAACATGATATCATGTACACCAGCAAACATGATGGCATGTACACCAGCAAACATGATGTCATGTACACCAGCAAACATGATGTCATGTACACCAGCAAACATGTCATGTACACCAGCAAACATGATGTCATGTACACCAGCAAACATGATGTCATGTACACCAGCAAACATGTCATGTACACCAGCAAACATGATGTCATGTACACCAGCAAACATGTCATGTACACCAGCAAACATGTCATGTACACCAGCAAACATGTCATGTACACCAGCAAACATGATGTCATGTACACCAGCAAACATGATGTCATGTACACCAGCAAACATGATGTCATGTACACCAGCAAACATGATGTCATGTACACCAGCAAACATGATGTCATGTACACCAGCAAACATGATGTCATGTACACCAGCAAACATGATATCATGTACACCAGCAAACATGATGTCATGTACACCAGCAAACATGATATCATGTACACCAGCAAACATGATGTCATGTACACCAGCAAACATGATATCATGTACACCAGCAAACACGATGTCATATACACCAGCAAACATGATGTCATGTACACCAGCAAACTTGTCATGTACACCAGCAAACATGATGGCATGTACACCAGCAAACATGATGTCATGTACACCAGCAAACATGATGGCATGTACACCAGCAAACATGATGGCATGTACACCAGCAAACATGATGTCATGTACACCAGCAAACATGATGTCATGTACACCAGCGAACATGATGTCATGTACACCAGCAAACATGTCATGCACACCAGCAAACATGATGTCATGTACACCAGCAAACATGATATCATGTACACCAGGAAACACGATGTCATATACACCAGCAAACATGATGTCATGTACACCAGCAAACATGATGTCATGTACACCAGCAAACATGATGGCATGTACACCAGCAAACATGATATCATGTACACCAGCAAACACGATGTCATGTACACCAGCAAACATGATGGCATGTACACCAGCAAACATGATATCATGTACACCAGCAAACATGATGGCATGTACACCAGCAAACATGATGTCATGTACACCAGCAAACATGTCATGTACACCAGCAGACATGATGTCATACATACCAGCAAACATGATGGCATGTACACCAGCAAACATGATGTCATGTACACCAGCAAACACGTCATGTACACCAGCAAACATGATGTCATGTACACCAGCAAACATGTCATGTACACCAGCAAACATGTCATGTACACCAGCAAACATGATGTCATGTACACCAGCAAACATGATGTCATGTACACCAGCAAATATGATGTCATGTACACCAGCAAACATGATGTCATGTACACCAGCAAACATGATGTCATGTACACCAGCAAACATGTCATGTACACCAGCAAACATGATGTCATGTACACCAGCAAACATATCATGTACACCAGCAAACATGATGTCATGTACACCAGCAAACATGTCATGTACACCAGCAAACATGATGTCATGTACACCAGCAAACATTATATCATGTACACCAGCAAACACGATGTCATATACACCAGCAAACATGATGTCATGTACACCAGCAAACTTGTCATGTACACCAGCAAACATGATGGCATGTACACCAGCAAACATGATGTCATGTACACCAGCAAACATGATGTCATGTACACCAGCAAACTTGTCATGTACACCAGCAAACATGATGGCATGTACACCAGCAAACATGATATCATGTACACCAGCAAACATGATGTCATGTACACCAGCAAACATGATGTCATGTACACCAGCAAACATGTCATTTACACCAGCAAACATGATGTCATACATACCAGCAAACATGATGTCATGTACACCAGCAAACATGATGTCATGTACACCAGCAAACATGATGTCATGTACACCAGCAAACATGATGTAATGTACACCAGCAAACATGATGTCATGTACACCAGCAAACATGATGTCATGTACACCAGCAAACATGTCATGTACACCAGCAAACATGATGTCATGTACACCAGCAAACATATCATGTACACCAGCAAACATGATGTCATGTACACCAGCAAACATGTCATGTACACCAGCAAACATGATGTCATGTACACCAGCAAACATTATATCATGTACACCAGCAAACACGATGTCATATACACCAGCAAACATGATGTCATGTACACCAGCAAACTTGTCATGTACACCAGCAAACATGATGGCATGTACACCAGCAAACATGATATCATGTACACCAGCAAACATGATGGCATGTACACCAGCAAACATGATGTCATGTACACCAGCAAACATGATGGCATGTACACCAGCAAACATGATGTCATGTACACCAGCAAACATGTCATGTACACCAGCAAACATGATGTCATACATACCAGCAAACATGATGGCATGTACACCAGCAAACATGATGTCATGTACACCAGCAAACACGTCATGTACACCAGCAAACATGATGTCATGTACACCAGCAAACATGTCATGTACACCAGAAAACATGTCATGTACACCAGCAAACATGATGTCATGTACACCAGCAAACATGATGTCATGTACACCAGCAAACATGATGTCATGTACACCAGCAAACATGATGTCATGTACACCAGCAAACATGATGTCATGTACACCAGCAAACATGTCATGTACACCAGCAAATATGATGTCATGTACACCAGCAAACATATCATGTACACCAGCAAACATGATGTCATGTACACCAGCAAACATGTCATGTACACCAGCAAACATGATGTCATGTACACCAGCAAACATTATATCATGTACACCAGCAAACACGATGTCATATACACCAGCAAACATGATGTCATGTACACCACCAAACTTGTCATGTACACCAGCAAACATGATGGCATGTACACCAGCAAACATGATGTCATGTACACCAGCAAACATGATGGCATGTACACCAGCAAACATGATGTCATGTACACCAGCAAACATGATGTCATGTACACCAGCAAACATGATGTCATGTACACCAGCAAACATGATGTCATGTACACCAGCAAACATGTCATGTACACCAGCAAACATGATGTCATGTACACCAGCAAACATGATATCATGTACACCAGCAAACACGATGTCATATACACCAGCAAACATGATGTCATGTACACCAGCAAACTTGTCATGTACACCAGCAAACACGATGTCATGTACACCAGCAAACACGATGTCATGTACACCAGCAAACTTGTCATGTACACCAGCAAACACGATGTCATGTACACCAGCAAACACGATGTCATGTACACCAGCAAACTTGTCATGTACACCAGCAAACACGATGTCATGTACACCAGCAAACATGATGTCATGTACACCAGCAAACATGATGTCATGTACACCAGCAAACATGATGTCATGTACACCAGCAAACATGTCATGTACACCAGCAAACATGATGTCATGTACACCAGCAAACATGTCATGTACACCAGCAAACATGATGTCATGTACACCAGCAAACATGATGTCATGTACACCAGCAAACATGATGTCATGTACACCAGCAAACATGATGTCATGTACACCAGCAAACATGATGTCATGTACACCAGCAAACATGATGTCATGTACACCAGCAAACATGATGTCATGTACACCAGCAAACATGATGTCATGTACACCAGCAAACATGATGTCATGTACACCAGCAAACATGTCATGTACACCAGCAAACATGATGTCATGTACACCAGCAAACATGATGTCATGAACACCAGCAAAAATGATGTCATGTACACCAGCAAACACGATGTCATGTACACCAGCAAACATGATGTCATGTACACCACCAAACTTGTCATGTACACCAGCAAACATGATGTCATGTACACCAGCAAACATGATGTCATGTACACCAGCAAACATGATGTCATGTACACCAGCAAACTTGTCATGTACACCAGCAAACATGATGTCATGTACACCAGCAAACATGTCATGTACACCAGCAAACATGATGTCATGTACACCAGCAAACATGATGTCATATACACCAGCAAACACAATGTCATGTACACCAGCAAACATGATGTCATGTACACCAGCAAACTTGTCATGTACACCAGCAAACATGATGTCATGTACACCAGCAAACATGATGTCATGTACACCAGCAAACTTGTCATGTACACCAGCAAACATGATGTCATGTACACCAGCAAACATGTCATGTACACCAGCAAACATGATGTCATGTACACCAGCAAACATGATGTCATGTACACCAGCAAACATGATGTCATATACACCAGCAAACACAATGTCATGTACACCAGCAAACATGATGTCATGTACACCAGCAAACTTGTCATGTACACCAGCAAACATGATGTCATGTACACCAGCAAACACGATGTAATGTATATGAGGAAACACGATGTAATGTATATGAGGAAACATGCTTTAATGTATATGAGGAACCATGATGTAATGTATACAAGGAAACATGCTTTAATGTATACGAGGAAACATGCTGTAATGTATACGAGGAACCATGATGCAATGTATACGAGGAAAAAATGTGATGTACATGAGGAAACATGATGTAATGTATACGAGGAAACCAGATGTAATGTACACCAGCAAACATGATGTCATGTACACCAGCAAACATGATATCATGTACACCAGCAAACATGATGTCATGTACACCAGCAAACATGATATCATGTACACCAGCAAACATGATGTCATGTACACCAGCAAACATGATATCATGTACACCAGCAAACACGATGTCATATACACCAGCAAACATGATGTCATGTACACCAGCAAACTTGTCATGTACACCAGCAAACATGATGGCATGTACACCAGCAAACATGATGTCATGTACACCAGCAAACATGATGGCATGTACACCAGCAAACATGATGGCATGTACACCAGCAAACATGATGTCATGTACACCAGCAAACATGATGTCATGTACACCAGCGAACATGATGTCATGTACACCAGCAAACATGTCATGCACACCAGCAAACATGATGTCATGTACACCAGCAAACATGATATCATGTACACCAGGAAACACGATGTCATATACACCAGCAAACATGATGTCATGTACACCAGCAAACATGATGTCATGTACACCAGCAAACATGATGGCATGTACACCAGCAAACATGATATCATGTACACCAGCAAACACGATGTCATGTACACCAGCAAACATGATGGCATGTACACCAGCAAACATGATATCATGTACACCAGCAAACATGATGGCATGTACACCAGCAAACATGATGTCATGTACACCAGCAAACATGTCATGTACACCAGCAGACATGATGTCATACATACCAGCAAACATGATGGCATGTACACCAGCAAACATGATGTCATGTACACCAGCAAACACGTCATGTACACCAGCAAACATGATGTCATGTACACCAGCAAACATGTCATGTACACCAGCAAACATGTCATGTACACCAGCAAACATGATGTCATGTACACCAGCAAACATGATGTCATGTACACCAGCAAACATGATGTCATGTACACCAGCAAACATGATGTCATGTACACCAGCAAACATGATGTCATGTACACCAGCAAACATGATGTCATGTACACCAGCAAACATGTCATGTACACCAGCAAACATGATGTCATGTACACCAGCAAACATATCATGTACACCAGCAAACATGATGTCATGTACACCAGCAAACATGTCATGTACACCAGCAAACATGATGTCATGTACACCAGCAAACATTATATCATGTACACCAGCAAACACGATGTCATATACACCAGCAAACATGATGTCATGTACACCAGCAAACTTGTCATGTACACCAGCAAACATGATGGCATGTACACCAGCAAACATGATGTCATGTACACCAGCAAACATGATGTCATGTACACCAGCAAACTTGTCATGTACACCAGCAAACATGATGGCATGTACACCAGCAAACATGATATCATGTACACCAGCAAACATGATGTCATGTACACCAGCAAACATGATGTCATGTACACCAGCAAACATGTCATTTACACCAGCAAACATGATGTCATACATACCAGCAAACATGATGTCATGTACACCAGCAAACATGATGTCATGTACACCAGCAAACATGATGTCATGTACACCAGCAAACATGATGTAATGTACACCAGCAAACATGATGTCATGTACACCAGCAAACATGATGTCATGTACACCAGCAAACATGTCATGTACACCAGCAAACATGATGTCATGTACACCAGCAAACATATCATGTACACCAGCAAACATGATGTCATGTACACCAGCAAACATGTCATGTACACCAGCAAACATGATGTCATGTACACCAGCAAACATTATATCATGTACACCAGCAAACACGATGTCATATACACCAGCAAACATGATGTCATGTACACCAGCAAACTTGTCATGTACACCAGCAAACATGATGGCATGTACACCAGCAAACATGATATCATGTACACCAGCAAACATGATGGCATGTACACCAGCAAACATGATGTCATGTACACCAGCAAACATGTCATGTACACCAGCAAACATGATGTCATACATACCAGCAAACATGATGGCATGTACACCAGCAAACATGATGTCATGTACACCAGCAAACACGTCATGTACACCAGCAAACATGATGTCATGTACACCAGCAAACATGTCATGTACACCAGAAAACATGTCATGTACACCAGCAAACATGATGTCATGTACACCAGCAAACATGATGTCATGTACACCAGCAAACATGTCATGTACACCAGCAAATATGATGTCATGTACACCAGCAAACATATCATGTACACCAGCAAACATGATGTCATGTACACCAGCAAACATGTCATGTACACCAGCAAACATGATGTCATGTACACCAGCAAACATTATATCATGTACACCAGCAAACACGATGTCATATACACCAGCAAACATGATGTCATGTACACCACCAAACTTGTCATGTACACCAGCAAACATGATGGCATGTACACCAGCAAACATGATGTCATGTACACCAGCAAACATGATGGCATGTACACCAGCAAACATGATGTCATGTACACCAGCAAACATGATGTCATGTACACCAGCAAACATGATGTCATGTACACCAGCAAACATGATGTCATGTACACCAGCAAACATGTCATGTACACCAGCAAACATGATGTCATGTACACCAGCAAACATGATATCATGTACACCAGCAAACACGATGTCATATACACCAGCAAACATGATGTCATGTACACCAGCAAACTTGTCATGTACACCAGCAAACACGATGTCATGTACACCAGCAAACACGATGTCATGTACACCAGCAAACTTGTCATGTACACCAGCAAACACGATGTCATGTACACCAGCAAACACGATGTCATGTACACCAGCAAACTTGTCATGTACACCAGCAAACACGATGTCATGTACACCAGCAAACATGATGTCATGTACACCAGCAAACATGATGTCATGTACACCAGCAAACATGATGTCATGTACACCAGCAAACATGTCATGTACACCAGCAAACATGATGTCATGTACACCAGCAAACATGTCATGTACACCAGCAAACATGATGTCATGTACACCAGCAAACATGATGTCATGTACACCAGCAAACATGATGTCATGTACACCAGCAAACAGGATGTCATGTACACCAGCAAACATGATGTCATGTACACCAGCAAACATGATGTCATGTACACCAGCAAACATGTCATGTACACCAGCAAACATGATGTCATGTACACCAGCAAACATGATGTCATGAACACCAGCAAAAATGATGTCATGTACACCAGCAAACACGATGTCATGTACACCAGCAAACATGATGTCATGTACACCACCAAACTTGTCATGTACACCAGCAAACATGATGTCATGTACACCAGCAAACATGATGTCATGTACACCAGCAAACATGATGTCATGTACACCAGCAAACTTGTCATGTACACCAGCAAACATGATGTCATGTACACCAGCAAACATGTCATGTACACCAGCAAACATGATGTCATGTACACCAGCAAACATGATGTCATATACACCAGCAAACACAATGTCATGTACACCAGCAAACATGATGTCATGTACACCAGCAAACTTGTCATGTACACCAGCAAACATGATGTCATGTACACCAGCAAACATGATGTCATGTACACCAGCAAACTTGTCATGTACACCAGCAAACATGATGTCATGTACACCAGCAAACATGTCATGTACACCAGCAAACATGATGTCATGTACACCAGCAAACATGATGTCATATACACCAGCAAACACAATGTCATGTACACCAGCAAACATGATGTCATGTACACCAGCAAACTTGTCATGTACACCAGCAAACATGATGTCATGTACACCAGCAAACACGATGTAATGTATATGAGGAAACACGATGTAATGTATATGAGGAAACATGCTTTAATGTATATGAGGAACCATGATGTAATGTATACAAGGAAACATGCTTTAATGTATACGAGGAAACATGCTGTAATGTATACGAGGAACCATGATGCAATGTATACGAGGAAAAAATGTGATGTACATGAGGAAACATGATGTAATGTATACGAGGAAACCAGATGTAATGTATACGAGGAAACATGATGTATTAATTACGAGGAAACATGTTATGTATACGAGGAAACATGCTGTAATGTACATGAAGAAACATGCTGTAATGAACATGAGGAAACATGCTGTAATGTACATTAGGAAACATGATGTAATGTATATGAGGAAACATGATGTAATATATGTGAGGAAACATGATGTTATGTATACGAGGAAACATGCTGTAATGTACATGAGGAAACATGATGTAATGTGCATGAGGAAACATGATGTAATTTATACGAGGAAACATGACGTAATATATACGAGGAAACATGATGTATTATATACGAGAAAACATGTTATGTATACAAGGAAACATGCTGTAATGTTCATGAGGAAACATGCTGTAATGAACATGAGGAAACATGCTGTAATGTACATGAGGAAACATGATGTAATGTATACAAAAAACATGATGTAATATATACGAGGAAACATAATGTAATATATGCGAGGAAACATGATGTTATGTATATGAGGAAACATGCTGTAATGTATACGAGAAACGATGCTGTAATGTATACAAGGAAACATGCTGTAATGTACATGAGGAAACATGCTGTAATCTACATGAGGAAACATGCTGTAATGTACATGAGGAAACATGCTGTAATCTACATGAGGAAACATGCTGTAATGTACACGAGGAAACATGATGCAATGTACATGAGGAAACATGATGTAATGTACATGAGGAAACATGCTGTAATGTACATGAGGTAACATGATGCATTGTACATGAGGAACTATGCTATAATGTACATACGGAAACATGCTGTAATGTACATGAGGAAACATGCTGTAATGTACATGAGGAAACATGTAATGTATATGAGGAAACATGATGTAATGTACATGAGGAAAAATGTTGTAATGTACATGAGGAAACATGTAATGTATATGAGGAAAAATGCTGTAATGTACATGAGGAAACATGTAATGTATATGAGGAAACATGATGTAATGTACATGAGGAAAAATGTTGTAATGTGCATGAGGAAACATGCTGTAATGTACATGAGGAAAGATGCTGTAATGTACATGAGGAAACATGCTGTAATGAACATGAGGAAACATGATGTAATGTACATGAAATAAACACCCCAGCAGATGGTTTGAAAGACCTGCAGTGAGAACAGGAGTCATAAATACACATTAGGACGCGAGCACTCTGCTCTTTTAAACAAACTACTCCCAAAACGCTAGTCAAAGATTTGCTATTTGACAGGAGTGCTCTGCTGTTTTCAAACGTGCTTGTCAAAGATCCTCCGTATGTCACAAAAGCGCATTGCAGTTTTTAAAGACCTACTCAAAAAACGCTAGTCAAAGATCCGCTATACAACGGGAGCACTCGATTGTTTGTAACAGCCTAACCACCCAAAAAGCTAGTCAAAGATCCATTATATAAGAGGAGCACTCTACTGTTTGTAACAACCTACTCCATGGTATGAGGGTTCTTTTTTTCCCTTGGCCTCAGTCTGGACCCCGCTCCTAGGGGCCCCAGCATTAGACTGAATTTGTTTTTTTTCCCTCACTGTTTCTCACCGTTTTTGTAAGGAACAGTGATCCTGTTCTGTCCCCCGTAAGGTTTGATCCTGTTCTGTCTCCCTGTAATGTTTGATCCTGTTCTGTCTCCCTGTAATGTTTGATCCTGTTCTGTCTCCCTGTAATGTTTGATCCTGTTCGGTCTCCCTGTAATGTTTGATCCTGTTCGGTCTCCCTGTAATGTTTGATCCTGTTTGGTCTCCCTGTAATGTTTGATCCTGTTCTGTCTCCCTGTAATGTTTGCCTGCTCTTGAATGGGATTATGCTGAAAATCTTGATTTCCCCTCGGGGATTAATAAAGTACTTTTGATTCCGATTATCTGACAATATGAAGTAAGTGATTTATACCTTAGGCTACAATTCTTTATCAACGTTTATCCCACTTTTGTTTTGGAACATGCATGGACCTTTGTGTGCCTGATAAAGCTCCAAACTGTCCGCCCGACCTATAAAACCCGTATTAATGGCAATTGAATTATCAGCAAGATGGCAGCGCTGTGATCTATAATCACCTCCCAGCAGCTTTCCAAAGCTAACCTAACGTTTCGCAAGCCAACGTTTTATTACGACTTAGACTCCGCAGACTGGACTCGCAGCGCTTTGCAACCTCAAACCAATCGCTCGTCGGGAGCACCGCAGCTGGAGGAAACCTTGCATTTATTTTGGTTTGTTCCCAACCGTCGATGACAAGCAAGTTTTCGACCAAAAGTCTGCCGAGCGAGCACAAAGATCTCTGCGAGGTCACCAAAGAGGCAACTTTGCAGGTTAATATTTTTAAAAAAATGACCAATGAGACGCCGCCTGTTGGTGCACTTCCTGTGTAAAAGTCTTGGGACAGGCCTTTCTAATCAATCAATCAATCAATCATGGAAGTTTAGTCTCTAGACAAGTTGAATAGTCCTTTTAGTCCGACTCAGCTCTTTTCACCTGACTGCCCAAGTTTCAAATCCAACCCAGAAATGACATCAGACCAATTCAGCTAAAAAAACCTCCAGAAACATCACTTACAGTGGTGGTCAAAAGTGTACGTACACATGTAAAGAACATGATGTCATGGCTGTCTTGAGTTTCCAATCCTTTCTACAACTCTTATTTTTTTGTGATGTAGTGATTGGAGCACATACTTGTTGCTCACAAAACACATTTGTGAAGTTTGTTTCTTTTATGGCTTTACTGAAAAGTATATATACAGCAATGTTAATATTTGCTTACATGTCCTTTGGCAAGTTTCACTGCAATAAGGCGCTTTTGGTAGCCATCCACAAGCTTCTGCTTACATTTTCAACTACAAAATTGGTGCAGTTCATCTAAATGTGTTGCTTTCCTGACATGGACTTGTTTCTTCAGCATTGTCCACACTTTTAAAGTCAGGACTTTGAGAAGGCCATTCTAAAACCTTCTTTCTAGCCTGATTTAGCTATTCCTTTACCACTTTTGGCGTGTGTTTGGGGTCATTGTCCTGTTGGAACACCCAACTGCACCCAAGACCCAACCTCCTGGTTGAAGATTTTAGCTTGTCCTGAAGAATTTGGAGCTAATCCTCATTTTCCATTGTCCCATTTTAAGCACCAGTTCCACTGGCAGCAAAACAGGCCCAGAGCATAATACTACCACCTTTATGCTTGGCAGTAGGGATGGTGTTCCTGGGATTAAAGGCCTCTATGACTGACATTTTTGAAGAAACACAGCATTGCGCACACACACACACACACACACACGTATATATATATATTTGTCATATACTGTATATAGCAGGGGTCTCCAAACTACAACCCTCGGTCAGTTTGGCTCCCGGTACGTCACAGGTTTTATAAGGAATTTGCCTTGGACTTCACTTTTTAAATATCTGACCTAAGGGCAACAACATTAACATATGTTTGATGAAACGTGATTATATGCATGAGTGTTATGTATTTATGTATACACTTGTATATGTACGGTATGTGTATATGTATGTGTGTACAGTGAATGTATATGTACATGTATGTGTATATGTATGTTTGTACAGTGAATGTATATGTACAGTATGGGAATGTATGTATGTACAGTGAATGTATATGTACATGTATGTGTATATGTGTGTATGTATGTATGTATGTATGTATGTATGTACAGTGAGTGTATATGTACAGTATGTGTATATGTATGTTTGTACAGTGAATGTATATGTACAGTATGTGTATATGTATGTTTGTATGTATGTATGTACAGTGATTGTATTTGTGCATGTATGTTAATATGTATGTATGTATGTATGTATGTATGTACAGTGAATGTATAAGTGCATGTATGTGTATATGTATGTTTGTACAGTAAATGTATACATACAGTATGTGTATGTTTGTACAGTGAATGTACATGTATATGTACAGTATGTGTATACGTATGTTTGTACAGTGAATGTATATGTACAGTATGTGTATATGTATGTTTGTACAGTGAATGTATATGTACAGTATGTGTATATGTATGTATGTATGTATGTATGTATGTATGTATGTATGTATGTATGTATGTACAGTGAATGTAAATGTGCATGTATGTGTATATGTTTGTTTGTACAGTAAATGTATACGTACAGTATTGGTATGTTTGTACAGTGAATGTATATGTACATGTATGTTTGTACAGTGATTGTATATGTATATGTACATGTATGTTTGTACAGTGAATGTATATGTACTTGTATATGTATGTTTGTACAGTAAATGTATACGTACAGTATGTGTATGTTTGTACAGTGAAAGTGCATGTGGACGTATGTACTTTGAGTGTGTATGCATGTACTGTAATTGTGTATGTATGTGGGAGCCCTAGGTACCTATGTGTTTGAGTGTATGTATGTATATACTGTATGTATGAATAATTGTGTGTATGAGAATGTACAATATGTTTGACTCCCATTAAATTTTCCCTCAAATTTTTCATATGTGTGAGCAAACGCCAAATCTCCTTGAGCATTCAGTGGCGCACATGTGAGCGACGGCAGATGTGCACACTGTTATGCGCTTATCTTTTTATTCGATTTTGTGTGCGGCCGAGATTTGCCGTGAGAGGTGTGCAATTGTACAGGCGCATACCCAGAGAGCCCAACCCACAACCAGCAAGTGTGGCCCCCAGGGGACAAGTGACCGCCGGCCCCATGTTAAAGGCCTACTGAAACCCACTACTACAGACCACACAGTCTGATAGTTTATATATCAATGATGAAATATTAACATTGCAACACATGCCAATACGGCCTTTTTAGTTTACTAAATTGCAATTTTAAATTTCGCGCCAAAATATCCTACTGAAACGTCTTGGTATGATGACGCGTGCGCGTGATGTCACGGATTGTAGAGGACATTTTATTCCAGCATTGTTCCCAGCTATTAAGTCGTCTGTTTTCATCGCAAAATTCCACAGTATTCTGGACTACAGTGTTGCTGAATCTTTTGCAATTTGTTCAATGAAAAATGGAGACATCAAAGAAGAAAGCTGTATTGCGGCCGGCTTTAGCAACACAAATACAGCCGGTGTTTCATTGTTTACATTCCCGAAAGATGACAGTCTTAGCTTTACTATGGAACGGAGATGTCAAGCGAACACTGTTGGATTGGACCACACACACAAAGTACAGTGTATTATGCAGCAATCATTTCGATAGATCGTGTTTCGAAGAGGGTCCCTTGCGAAGGGCAGAGATGGGCATCACCACCACCCGTCGACTGGTGCTGAAGAAAGGTGCGGGGCCGACCTTCAGGTTGTACAGGTACGACCATGTAATCTCACTAAAACACTAGTAACACAATTGGCAGATAAGGGATTTTCCAGAATTAATAATAATAATAATAATGGATTAGATTTATATCGCGCTTTTCTATTGTTATATACTCAAAGCGCTCACAGTGAAGTGGGAACCCATCATTCATTCACACCTGGTGGTGGTAAGCTACATCAGTAACCACAGCTGCCCTGGGGTAGACTGACGGAAGCCTGGCTGCCAGTTCGCGCCTACGGCCCCTCCGACCACCACCAATCATTCATTCATCATTCATTCACCAGTGTGAGCGGCACCGGGGGCAAAGGGTGAAGTGTCCTGCCAAAGGACACAACGGCAGCGATTTGGATGTCCATAGGTGGGAAGCGAACCTGCAACCCTCAGGTTTTTGGCACGGCCGCTCTACCCACTACGCCATGCCGCCCTAGTAAATTTGTCAAATAACATCTGAATCGCTCCCACTGCCCTCTAGTTTTTTTTTTTCGTTGTTGTTTTTTTTCTAGTCCTTCACTCTCACTTTCCTCATCCAAAAATCTTTCATCCTCGCTCAAATTAATGGGAAAATCGTCGCTTTCTCGGTCCGAATCGCTCTCGCTGCTGGTGGCCAGGATTGTAAACAATGTGAGGATGTGCTACTTCCGGTACAGGCAAGGCTTTTTTATTAGCGACCAAAAGTTGCGAACGTTATTGTCGATGTTCTCTACTAAATCCTTTCAGCAAAAATATGGCAATATCGCCAAATGATCAAGTATGACACATAGAATGGACCTGCTATCCCCGTTTAAATAAGAAAATCTCATTTCAGTAGGCCTTTAAGAAAAAAAGGGCCCAACAACAACAATTTAGTTAGGACTATTAACCTCGGCCGTCATCATTAAAGATCCCAAATGTAAACCAACACAGATGCATTATGACCATCTGAAGGACTGGTTGCATCCGCGATATTGCTTTTACTAAATCCTGAAAAAACCCCAAACAGGAGCGCCATTAAAAGACCGAGCAGCACATCCATGACAAAGACTAAATGATTCTAAACAGAACCATTGGAAGCCAAGCGCAACCCGGCCACATGTGACACTCCCCGCAAAATGAAATGAATGTTACCACGCTTCACGTCTGCTTTCTTTCCCCCTGCATACATGCTGAAGCGAGGCATGGATGTAACCAATTGAAACCAATTAACAACAGATGTGTCCGTCCGCTTGGCTTAAAAAAACCCCACCATGACTCGTCTCATCTGCAAAATGCTTCTTCTTTTTTTTTTTTTTTTAACAGTAGTTTTTAAAGGCCTACTGAAATGAAATGTTCTTATTCAAACGGGGATAGCAGGTCCATTCTGTGTGTCATACTTGATCATTTCGCGATATTGCCATATTTTTGCTGAAAGGATTTAGTAGACAACATTGACGATAAAGTTCGCAACTTTTGGTCGCTAATAAAAAAGCCTTGCCTGTACCGGAAATAGCGGACGATGTGCGCGTGATGTCACGGGTTGTGGAGCTCCTCACATCTGACCATTGTTTATAATCATAGCCTCCAGCAGCAAGAGCTATTCGGACCGAGAAAACGACGATTTCCCCATTGATTTGAGCGAGGATGAAAGATTTGTGGATGAGGAAAGTTAGAGTGAGTTACTAAAGAAAATAAAGCGGCGGGGTTGGTAGCGTTTCAGATGTAATTAGACACATTTACTAGGATAATTCTGGAAAATCCCTTATCTGCTTATTGTGTTAATACTATTTTAGTGAGATTAGATGAGTAAAGTCATACCTGGAAGTCGGATGGCTGTGTCATGCCAAATTTCTTCCCCCCTACAAAAACCTTCCCCCCCCCATTTACTTCCGGGGTCATGATTAATACAGATGTTTTGTTAACGCTATATTATAAAAATATAATGCTATATTATAAAAATACAGACGTTTTGTTAACGCTATATTATAAAAAAAAAAATTAAAAAACAATTTACAAACACAAGCTATGGGATGACGCATTTACTTCCGGGGTCACGTTTCCTCTTATGTCATCCCATAGCTTTTGATTGATTGATTGATACTTTTATTAGTAGATTGCACAGTTCAGTACATATTCCGTACAATTGACCACTAAATGGTAACACCCGAATAAGTTTTTCAACTTGTTTAAGTCAGGGTCCACGTTAATCAATTCAGCTTCTGTTTGTAAATTTTTTTTTTAATTTTTTTATAATATAGCGTTATATTTTTATAATGTAGCGTTAACAAAACGTCTGTATTAATCATGATCCCGGAAGTAAATGGGGGGGGGGGGGGGGGGGGGGTTTGTTGGGAGAAGAAATTTGGCCTGACAGCATCGGTGAACGCCAGTGTCTCAGAGAGAAGGCGATGAGGAGCCAAGATCACAGCTGGCTTTTTGACAGCTACAGGAGAAGGTCCCATAATCCACTGAAGTCTCCGGTAAGAGCCCACAATTTTTCCATCCAAAAACATGCCGGTTGACGTAGAGAAAAATGTTCGCTTGACCGCTCTGTGTTAAAGCTTCACAACGGTATAGCTCGGTTGGTAGAGCGGCTGTGCCAGCAACTTGAGGGTTGCGGGTTCGATCCCCGCTTCTGTCATCCTAGTCACTGCCGTTGTGTCCTTGGGCAAGACACTTTACCCACCTGCTCCCAGTGCCACCCACACTGGTTTAAATGTAACTTAGATATTGGGTTTCACTATGTAAAGCGCTTTGAGTCACTAGAGAAAAAGCGCTATATAAATATAATTCACTTCACAACAAAAACAAAGGAACGCCGGCTGTGTTTTGGTTGCTAAAGGCAGCTGCAATCCACCGCTTTCCACCAACAGCATTCTACTTTGACGTCTCCATTATTAATTGAACAAATTGCAAAAGATTCAGCAACACAGATGTCCAAATTACTGTGTAATTATGCGATGAAAAGAGACGACTGCACTGTAAGTGGTGCTGGGCTAAAATGTCCGCTCCAACCAATAACGTCACAAGCACGCGTCATCATTCCGCGATGTTTTCAACAAGAAACTCCGCGGGAAATTTAAAATTGTAACTTAGTCAACTAAAAAGTTCGTATTGGCATGTGTTGCAATGTTAATATTTCATCATTGATATATAAACTATCAGACTGCGTGGTCGCTAGTAGTGGGTTTCAGTAGGCCTTTAATCACAAGAGGGTTTTGCTGAGCCAACCACAAAACCAGGCCCTAAACGGCAGAAAGGGAAACAGGGCGATGAAGACTACAATGGGGCCCCTGAAGTTCTGTTGAGCGGAGCCAGCTCGGAGAGTTATACAACAGAGTGCTTGGTCTTTTTGGACTGTGTGATGTGTGCAAGCTGGGGTTTTGGCCTGTGAAGAGCTAGGTTTACATAGGCCAGGCTCGGGTACCACCGCATCCATTCTAGTTAGACTGAGACAATAGGATGGCTCCACAAACCCTGGAAAGGGTTCAATGCAAGAACCACATGATTGGTAATGATCCCTAAGCAATGGACATAAAGCTAATACAGTCTTATTGTCTGACATGTCAATCATCACAGAGGACCACCTTTAGGTTGGTCCTGTTTACATCCGCAGCCCGTCGATGTCCACCAACTCAAGTCCTGGTCCAAACTGTTCTTCTTGTCACTTAAAGCAGCGTTTTTCAACCGTTTGTGAGCCAAGGGACATTTTTTTTGCATTGATAATATCCAGAAGCACACCACCAGCAGAAATCATTAAAAAAACAAAACTCAGTTGACAGTACAAAGTCGTCGTTGCAATTGTTGGATTTGACTTTAAACCATAACCCATACTTGCCAACCTTGAGACCTCCGATTTCGGGAGGTGGGGGGTGAGGAGGCGTGGTTGGGGGGCGTGGTTAAGAGTTAAGTATTTCATACATATATATATATATATATATATATATATATATATATATATATATATATATATATATATATGTATATATATATATATATATATATATATATATATATAAATAAAATAAATACTTGAATTTCAGTGTTCATTTATTTACACATATACACACATATAACACTCATCTACTCATTGTTGAGTTAAGGGTTGAATTGTCCATCCTTGTTCTATTCTCTGTCACTATTCCTCTAACCGTATGCATGTACAGTAGAGGCACACCACCAGCAGAAATCATTAAAAAAACAAAACTCAGTTGACAGTACAATGTCCTTGTCGCAATTGTTGGATATGACTTTCAACCATAACCCATACTTGCCAACCTTGAGACCTCCGATTTCGGGATGTGGGAGGCGGGGGGGCGTGGTGGGGCCGGGGCGTGGTTAAGAGTTAAGTATTTCATATATATATATATATATATATATATATATATATATATATATATATATATTAGGGGTGGGCAAATTAATGCGTTAATTACGAGTTAACTCATCAATCTATTAACGCCGACAATTATATTATCGCACATTTGCATATGTTGTTTACATGCTTTTATTTTGTTAACGCCTTTTCTTATAAAGATGGCGGCGCCCGGACGGGCTTCGGCGTGGAGGGGCTGTTGGTAAA
>NC_084622.1:13362988-13365488 GCF_033978795.1 Nerophis ophidion
AATGATGGCGTCCGGGCGACTCTGGCAGATGGCTCGCTGACGTGGTGCCAGCCCGGGAATCTTGTTGCAGATGATGTTGGCGCCCAGAGCCACCACGGAGGACAGGGCCCTGCCAAAAAAGACAAGAAAACCATCACATACTTGGTTAGAACTTGGTCAGGTTGGCTGGCGTGAGTTCATGTGAGGATGATTCATTTCAACCGGTGATTGATGCACGTTCCGTAGTAAAGTGAAATGCTTTTACAGTTGGGTTTTCCGATCAGATTTGCATAACTATAACTCTGCCACACACATACTACGTGGTTTATGATAACCCGTTTACAAACCCTTTTTCTATATGAGTTGGGAAAAAGTGTTAGATGTAAATATAAACGGAATACAATGATTTGCAAATCCTTTTCAACCCATATTCAATTGAATGCACTACAAAGACAAGATATTTGATGTTCAAACTCATAAACTTTATTTATGTTTTGCAAATAATAATTAACTTCGAATTTCATTGCTGCAATACGTGCCAAAGTAGTTGGGAAAGGGCATGTTCACCACTGTGTTACATCACCTTTTCTTTTAACGACACTCAATAAACGTTTGGGAACTGAGGAAACTAATTGTTGAAGCTTTAAAAGTGGAATTCTTTCCCATTCTTGTTTTATGTAGAGCTTCAGTCGTTCAACAGACCGGGGTCTCCGCTGTCATATTTTACGATTAATAACGCGCCACACATATTCGATTGGAGACAGGTCTGGACTGCAGGCGGGCCAGGAAAGTACCCGCACTATTTTTTTTATGAAGCCACGCTGTTGTAACACATGCTAAACGTGGCTTGGCATCTTGCTGAAATAAGCAGAAGCGTCCACAATAAAAGACGGTACTTAGATGGCAGCATATGTTGTTCCAAAACCTGTATGTACCTTTCAGCATTAATGGTGTCTTCACAGATGTGTAAGTTACCCATGCCTTGGGCACTAATGCACCCCCATACCATCACAGATGCTGGCTTTTGGAACTTTGCGTCGATAACAATCTGGATGGTTTAATTCTCCTTTGGTCCGGATGACACGATGTCAAATATTTCCAAAAACAATTTCAAGTGTGGACTCCTCAGACCACAGGACACTTTTCCACTTTGCATCAGTCCGTCTTAGATGATCTCTTCCCCAGAGAAGCCAGCGGCGTTTCTGGATGTTGTTGATAAATGGCTTTCGCTTTGCATAGTAGAGCTTTAACTTGCACTTACAGATGTAGCGACAAACTGTATTTAGTGACAGTGGTTTTCTGAAGTGTTCCTGAGTCCGTGTGGTGATATCCTTTAGAGATTGATGTCGGTTTTTGATACAGTGCCGTCTGAGGGACCGAAGGTCACGGTCATTCAATGTTAGTTTCCGGCCATGCCGCTTATGTGGAGTGACTTTTTCCAGATTCTCTGAACCTTTTGATGATATTATGGACCCTAGATGTTGAAATCCCTAAATTTCTTGCAATTGCACTTTGAGAAACGTTGCTCTTAAACTGTTTGACTATTTGCTCACGCAGTTGTGGACAAAGGGGTGTACCTCGCCCCATCATTTCTTGTGAAAGACTGAGCATTTTTTGGGAAGCTGTTGTTACCCCCAATCATGACACCCACTTGTCCTAATTAGCCTGCAGACCTGTGGGATGTTCCAAATAAGTGTTTGATGAGCATTCCTCAACTTTATCAGTATTAATTGCCACCTTTCCCAACTTCTTTGTCAAATGTTGCTGGCATCAAATTATAAAGTTAATGATAATGGAATAAATATTTTTTTGTTTTAGTATGAGGAAAAACATGACACAAACCTTCCCAATTGTTAGAAAGCTCACTGTTTTATACGTTTGTGTGTATGCTTCACTGATGAGACTATTTGGTGAACGTTGTTTTGGCCTACTAACTTTGGCGGTTCTTGAACTCACCATAGTGTGGAGTGTGACGCAACAGTTTTTTTTTTACATGTAAAATCCTCCACTCCTTCGTAGTCCCATTTTGTCCACCAAAATTTCTATGCTGTGCGTATATGCACAATGGTGACTGTTGTTGTTGTCATTTTGCAAGGCAGTCCGCTAAAAATGATGGAAAGCGCCATTCTACATAACAAATGAGGTCAAAGTTGGAATTGCCAAGAAATACATTTTAATTTACCGTATTTCCTGGAATTGCCGCCGGGGCGCTAATTAATTAAAACCTCTTCTCACTCTGGCGCTTACCAAATTTAGGCCTGCGCTTATAAATTTGAATGTGATGTAAGGATACCAGCCTGAAAAGCACATATAATAAAAAAAACTTTATTATGGTCTTACCTTTACTTATAAATGAAGTCCATGCGCATCTCCTTCTGATCAAAAGCATCGATAACTTGTTTATAGAAGTCTTCCTTATCTTTCTTCAGTTTTAAAAGTCTCTCTGTCTCGATGGAGATCTTCCTTTTATTACCTCCTGCTTCGATTGAAAGTCCAGTTTAGAAAACTGTTTTATTTTAGA
>NC_084622.1:13370488-13417988 GCF_033978795.1 Nerophis ophidion
CATTTGATGGATGGGGCAGCCTTCGCTTTTTCCACCCAGACATCCCTCTGAATGGAACCCAACCGCCTGCCTCTCCCCCAATGCAAAGTGCCGCGCTCTCGTTAAAGTCGCCCTTTAAATGAAATAAAAGAAGGAAAAAAAACAAAGCTTCCGAATTTGCACAGCCACCGCTCGTAAAAAAAAAAAAAGAGTCTTCCTTGTTAGCTCGCATGTGTCATTAACCTCTTGTTGCGCCGGCGACCCCGCCGCGACCCCCGTCGTCGCCCGTAGCAACCGCGACATCCCATCCATACAAACGAGGCTCATTGTGCCGACTCTGCTTTCTTATGCGCTAAAGCAGGGGTCTCAAACTCACTTCACCTGGGCGATACGGCCTTTTTTTTAATATCTCGATATTTTTAGGCCATGTGACGATACACCATGTATATCAGAGCCTTGAATGAACACTTGATGCATATAATCACAGCAGTATGATGATTCTATGTGTCTACATTTAAATATTCTTCTTCATACTGCATTCATATATGCTACTTTTAAACTTTCATGCAGAGAGGGAAACCTTAACTAAAAGTGTATTTATTAAACAGTTATTAAGCAGTGGCACAAACATTCATGTCATTTCCAAAACAGAAAGTGCAAGATTGTCAGAGACATTTTAAAACAAGGTATTAGTTTACTTTTGTGCATGATGTCACTAAGATGACATATCAAAACAACAGTAAATAAAAATGCACTTTTTGTTCAGAATGCCACTACAATAGTTTAAAACCAATAAAGTGTGCTTTTGTCCATGATGTCACTAAGATGACATATCAAAACAACACTAATTTAAAGTGCACTTTTTGTACAGAACCCCACGACAATAGTTTAAAACAAATAAAGTGCACTTTTGTGCATGATGTCACTAAGATGACATATCAAAACAACACTAATACAAAGTGCACTTTTTGTACAGAACCCCACGACAATAGTTTAAAACAAATAAAGTGCACTTTTGTGCATGATGTCACTAAGATGACATATCAAAACAACACTAATTTAAAGTGCACCTTTTGTACAGAACCCCACGACAATAGTTTAAAACAAATAAAGTGCACTTTTGTGCATGATGTCACTAAGATGACATATCAAAACAACACTAATTTAAAGTGCACCTTTTGTACAGAACCCCACGACAATAGTTTAAAACAAATAAAGTGCACTTTTGTGCATGATGTCACTAAGATGACATATCAAAACAACACTAATTTAAAGTGCACCTTTTGTACAGTACGCCACCACAATAGTTTAAAACAAATAAAGTTCACTTTTGTGCATGATGTCACTAAGATGACATATCAAAACAACACTAGATAAAAGTGCACTTTTTGTACAGAACCCCACGACAATAGTTTAAAACAAATAAAGTGCACTTTTGTGCATGATGTCACTAAGATGACATATTAAAACAACACTAATTTAAAGTGCACCTTTTGTACAGAACGCCAGCACAATAGTTTAAAACAAATACAGTTCACTTTTGTGCATGATGTCACTAAGATGACATATCAAAACAACACTAGATAAAAGTGCACTTTTTGTACAGAACACCACGACAATAAATTAAAACAATTAAAGTTCACTTTTGTGCATGATGTCAGTAAGATGACATATCAAAACAACACTAATTTAAAGGGCATTTTTTGTACAGAACGCCACTACAATAGTTTAAAACAATTAAAGTGCACTTTTGTGCATGATGTCACTAAGATGACATGGCAAAACAACACTAAATTAAAGTGCACTTTTTGTTCCGAACGCCACCACAATAGTTTAAAACAATTAAAGTGCACTTTTCTGCATGATGTCACTAAGATGACATAGCAAAACAACACTAAATTAAAGTACACTTTTTGTACAGAACACCACTACAATAGTTTAAAACAAATAAAGGGCACTTGTGTGCATGATGTCACTAAGATGACATAGTAAAACAAGACTAAATTAAAGTGCACTTTTTGTACACAACGCCACTACAATAGCTAAAAACAAATAGAGTGCACTTTTGTGCATGATGTCACTAAGATGACATAGCAAAACAACACTAAATTAAAGTGCACTTTTTGAACAGAACACCACTACAATAGTTCAAAACAAATAAAGTGCACTTTTGTGCATGATGTCACTAAGATGACATGGCAAAACAAGACGAAATTAAAGTACACTTTTTGTACAGAACACCACTACAATAGTTTAAAACAAATAAAGTGCACTTTTGTGCATGATGTCACACAAGATATTTCAATAAGTGTCAAATAAAAATGTTGCTGCATAATAGGAAATCAAATAGTGTATGTCCTTCACTATGTGGTAGGTTCTTGCAGACGATATCTCCTTCTGCTGTTGACAATTTTTTTCATACGGTGTTGATGTGGAAATTTTTGCTTAGGCATTTTGTGGGTGTTGCACCGGACGGAGATGATGGCAGCCTTGCTTCCGCCAGTCTACCACAGAGCAGCTGGGACTACAAAAGTAGCTTACCACCACCAGGTGGAAATCAATGATGGCTTCCCACTTCTCTGTGAGCGCTTTGAGTATCTAATAATAGAAAAGCGCGATACAAAATTCAATCCATTATTACTATTATTATTATGTTGACATGTGGAGTTTCAAGCACGCTTCATTTTCTAGCGGGTGACTTTTCAAATGATGCTACACGTTAGCAGTAAAGCTACTTTTTGCAGCACACTTGACACATTACGGTTGTCTGTTCGACATCTTCACGCTTGAAGCCAAACCACCGCCAGATGATGGAGCCCCTACTGTTTTTATTGGGAATTAATTAATCTTCCTTCGTTTGTTACCAGATTGGCACCTTCTTTCTCTCGTATTACCACTCGCACCTCTCCGCTAGCATCACAGCCAATGTTACCCATGCTGCTACTTTTTGTAGTAACGCTTATTCCGCATACTTGACATATTACCGTTGTCTGTTCGACATCTTCCTGCTTGAAGCCATACCACCGCCAGATGATGGACCCCCTGCTGTTTTTCTTGGGAATTAATTCATCTTCCTTCGTTTGTTACCCAATTGGCACCTTCTTTCTCTCGTATTACCACTCGCACCTCTCCGCTAGCATCACAGCCAACGTTACCCATGCTGCTACTTTTTGTAGCAACGCTTACAAGGTCTTCCAAAATAAATCAACTCAAGTTACGAAAAAAAGTGCCAACATGACACTGCCATATTTATTATTGAAGTCACAAAGTGCATTCTTTTTTTAACATGTCTCAAAACAGCAGCTTAGAATTTGGGACATGTTCTCCCTGAGAGAGCATGAGGAGGTTGAGATGGGCGGGGTTGAGTTAGGGTGGGGGTAGCGGGGGGTGTATATTGTAGTATCCCGGAAGAGTAAATGCTGCAAGGGGTTCTGGGTATTTGTATTGTTGTGTTTATGTTGTGTTACGGTGCGGATGTTCTCCCCAAATGTGTTGGTCATTCTTGTTTGGTGTGGGTTCACAGTGTGGCGCATATTTGTAACAGTGTTCAATCAATCAATGTTTACTTATATAGCCCTAAATCACTAGTGTCTCAAATGGCTGCACAAACCACAACACAAACCACTACGACATCCTCGGTAGGCCCACATAAGGGCAAGGAAAACTCACACCCAGTGGGACGTCGGTGACAATGATGACTATGACCGCATATGTGGGCCACCCCACATATGTCTCAAAACAGCAGCTACAAAAACAATGAAGGCACACAGTTTAAGTCCAGAGTATACTAGAGTCATAATATGCCAGGCAGTCCTCCTTTAGTTGACTACCTGGCATATTGTGTAACAGAAAATGATAAAGTGGGCTCAATCTGCCCGTATTTGTATGAGTAACACAAATGTTCTGCAAGCTGGTGGTGAGTGCTTGAAGTGGCCTAGTAGTCAGCTAGAGCTTCTGAAATGTTGCGTTGAGACAGGGCAAGCTGCAAAGACTGCGCCATGCAGGGCAGACTAGCCACACCAAACTCCGTTGTAGCTTTTGCCAGATTGCGTGCGTTGTCCCTGACTACGACCTGGGCTATCGCCTTGGGGTGTTTGTTGTTATAATTTCGTTTTTTCTCGGCAGAGTCTTTAAGCGACAACTGCATGGTACTACTTTTTATCGATGTTTGCTTTTCATCCATCTTCCGCTTGTATTCATGGTGTATCTCCTTATGATTCTTGAAAAAGCGGGAGATCAAATTGCTCGTATTAAAGGAAGACGTCTTGGTTCCTCCTCAGATTTTTTTATCCGTCAGACACACTTTAAAATATCCTAAACCATAAACGTGAGCGAGCTGGCTTGTCAGCACGGCTACAGCACCGGCAACAACACACTCTTGTTGTTGTTATGCTCCGCTGGCGGCAGTTTGATGAGGTCATCAAACGTCGCCATGAAACCGCTAATGTTGCAGTCGTCAACTCCTGTGCTGCCCCGGGGCTGCTGACTCGGTGTTTTAAAAAGTAATTAATTTTACTTTTTGAAACCAATACCGATAATTTCTGATATTACATGATAAAGCATAATGTTGGCAGGCCGATATTATCGGATGCATTTTGGCTTTTAAAAAAAAATCTGTTAAATCTGTCATCATTTTAGGGATTTTTTTATTTTTTTTGTTTTTTTACATAAATAGCGACACATCCCTAAAAAACGCAAGAATGTTATTGAGGTTTAATGACTAATCTGATTAATAAGAGTCTGGAGAGAGCGTCAGCGTCGTCATAGTCCGTGCACCACAGATAAGAGGAAGGCGGATTGATTCATAAATTGGTGGTGTGGATGTTATCGATACTTGAGGGATCAGATCGATATTTTTCTTTTTTCTGTTGTTAATTTTTTTCATGTTTACAAATTCAAAAAATAGTTCCCTGGACAGAGGAATACTTTCATTATTTCAATGAGTAATAGATTTTTACTTTTGTTTGTCATAAAATACAGAGTTTAAGGTGGTACTTTTTTTTCCAACGCTTGGATCCCTGCGGCTAATAAAACTTTTTTTTTTTCATCGCTTTGTATTCAACAAATAATATTTATAGAGACACTGAAAACCTGTGTTATAGTTCGTGCCACGGCGCCGTCTTTTTAGACGAGTGCTTCTTCAAAATGTACCTCTTTTTCTGCGCCTTGAACCGGAAGTACATCCGTCCATAGCATTTCTGCTTGAAAAGGTTCTTGTTTGTGCCTTTTACAATATAACTAAAACAATTCATACCGACTAAAAAGTCCCGTGTGATGTCTGTAGGAGCTTTTTCATGCATATGTGTACGTCATAATGTAATCAAGCTAGCGTTGTTAGCATTAGCAAATATGCCAAAACATTTTCTAGTGTCTGTGTTAGTATTATTAACTTACAACAGCACTCTTTTTGTATCGTTTCAGTTTTGTCAAATCGCCAAAACATCACCGTGGAGTTTTTATTGAGTCCGTGCAGCTGATTGGAGAGCTAACTTCCGCAGCCAGTGGGTCCACGATGACGACGACGACTTCTGTTTTGTATGATCAGCCGTTTTACTGCTGTGTGCAGGCGACAGTTAAGGTATGTAAATATACATTTATAGAACCTTTTGCAGCACTAAAAATCTGCTGCTAATAGTCCAGTGCGGCTAATGTATGTACAAATATACATTTCTTTCAAAATCTGGTGGGTGTGGCCTAAATACTGCCTGGAAAATATGGTAGTTTTTGTATTTTATTGCATGTGTGTAGCTCTAACAACTGTATGTCAACAAAGCAATAGTAATTTTACAAAGTGCACTTGGATATACACTTAGAGTAGTCCGTGTCCAACTTGTAGCAGTATAGATGTGTTCTTGTCTAAATAGCTGGCAATACAAGTGAGTTGCAAAGTAATTTCCATGGTCCAGTGGCCATGGATGAAGTGCTGGCTGTCCAGAGTCAGGACCTGGGGTGGACTGCTCGCCTGTACATCGGTTGGGGACCTCTCTGCACTACTGACCTGTCTCTCGGGATGGTCTCCTGCTGGTCCACTATGGACTGGACTCTCATACTATTATGTTAGACCCACTATGGACTGGACTCTCACTATTATGTTAAATCCACTATGGACTGGACTCTCACACTATTATGTTAGATCCACTATGGCCTGGACTCTCATTATTATGTTGGATCCACTATGGACTGGACTCTCACTATTATGTTAGATTCGCTATGGACTGGACTCTCACTGTTATGTTAGATCCACTATGGACTGGACTCTCACTATTATGTTAGATCCACTATGGACTGGACTCTCACACTATTATGTTAGATCCACTATGGACTGGACGTTCACACTATTATGTTAGGTCCACTATGGACTGGACTCTCACTATTATTTTAATTCCACAATGGACTGGACTCACTATTATATTATATCTACTATGGACTGGACTCTCACACTATTTTGTTAGATCCACTATGGACTGGACTCTAACAATTATGTTAAATCCACTATGGACTGGACTCTCTCACTATTATGTTAGATCCACTATGGGCTGGACTCTCACTATTATGTTAGATCCCCTATGGACTGGACTCTCACTATTATGTTAGACCCACTATGGACTGGACCCTCACTATTATGTTTGATCCACTATGGACTGGACTAACACTATTATGTTAGATCCACTATGGACTGGACTCTCACTATTATGTTTGATCCACTATGGACTGGACTAACACTATTATGCTAGATCCACTATGGACTGGACTTTCACACTGTTATGTTGGACCCACTATGGACTGGACTCTCACTATTATGTTGGATCCACTATGGACTGGACTCTCACTATTATGTTAGATCCACTATGGACTGGACTCTCACTATTATGTTTGATCCACTATGGACTGGACTCTCACTATTATGTTAAATCCACAATGGACTGGACTCACTATTATATTATATCTACTATGGACTGGACTCTCACACTATTATGTTAGATCCACTATGGACTGGACTCTAACAATTATGTTAAATCCACTATGGACTGGACTCTCTCACTATTATGTTAGATCCACTATGGACTGGACTTTCACACTATTATGTTAGATCCACTATGGACTGGACTCTCACTATTATGTTAGATCCATTATGGACTGAACTCTCACAGTTTAATGTTAGATCAACTATGGACTGGACTCTCACAATATTATGTAAGATTCACTATGGACTGGACTCTCACTAATATGTTAGATCCCCTATGGACTGGACTCTCACACTATTATGTTAGATCCACTATGGACTGGACTCACTATTATATTAAATCTACTATGGACTGGACTCTCACACTATTATGTTAGACCCACTATGGACTGGACTCTCACTATTATGTTAGATCCACAATGGACTGGACTCTCACACTATTATGTTAGACCCACTATGGACTGGACTCTCACAATTATGTTAGATCCATTATGGACTGAACTCTCACACTTTAATGTTGGATCAACTATGGACTGGACTCTCACTAATATGTTAGATCCGCTATGGACTGGACTCTCACGCTATTATGTTAGATCCACTATGGACTGGACTCACTATTATATTAAATCTACTATGGACTGGACTCTCCCACTATTATGTTAGATCCACTATGGACTGGACTTTCACACTATTATGTTAGATCCACTATGGACTGGACTCTCACTATTATGTTAGATCCGCTATGGACTGGACTCTCACGCTATTATGTTAGATCCACTATGGA
This sequence comes from Nerophis ophidion, assembly GCF_033978795.1. Classification (NCBI taxonomy): domain Eukaryota; kingdom Metazoa; phylum Chordata; class Actinopteri; order Syngnathiformes; family Syngnathidae; genus Nerophis; species Nerophis ophidion. The sequence goes on from NC_084622.1 coordinate 13,378,216, forward strand.
CTGGACTCACTATTATATTAAATCTACTATGGACTGGACTCTCACACTATTATGTTAGACCCACTATGGACTGGACTCTCACTATTATGTTAGATCCATAATGGACTGGACTCTCACACTATTATGTTAGACCCACTATGGACTGGACTCTCACAATTATGTTAGATCCACTATGGACTGGACTCTCACAATTATGTTAGATCCACTATGGACTGAACTCTCACACTTTAATGTTAGATCAACTATGGACTGGACTCTCACAATATTATGTAAGATTCACTATGGACTGGACTCTCACTAATATGTTAGATCCGCTATGGACTGGACTCTCACGCTATTATGTTAGATCCACTATGGACTGGACTCACTATTATATTAAATCTACTATGGACTGGACTCTCTCACTATTATGTTAGATCCACTATGGACTGGTCTCTCATTATTATGTTGGCTCCACTAAGGACTGGACTCTCACTATCATGTTAGATCCACTATGGACTGGACTCTCACTATTATGTTAGATCCACTATGGACTGGACTTTCACACTATTATGTTAGATCCACTATGGACTGGACTCTCACACTATTATGTTAGATCCACTATGGGCTGGACTCTCACACTATTATGTTAGATCCACTATGGACTGGACTTTCACTATTATGTTAGATCCACTATGGACTGGACTCTCACTATTATGTTAGATCCACTATGGGCTGGACTCTCACTATGATGTTAGATCCACTATGGGCTGGACTCTCACTATTATGTTAGATCCACTATGGACTGGACTTTCACTATTATGTTAGATCCACTATGGACTGGACTCCCACTATTATGTTAGATCCACTATGGGCTGGACTCTCACTATTATGTTAGATCCACTATGGACTGGACTCTCACTATTATGTTAGATCCACTATGGACTGGACTCTCACACTATTATGTTAGATCCACTATGGACTGGACTCTCACACTCTTATGTTAGACCCAGTATGGACTGGACCATCACACTATTATGTTAGATCAACTATGGACTGGACTCTCACTATTGTGTTAGATCCACTATGGACTGGACTTTCACACTATTATGTTAGACCCACTCAACGTCCATTGCATCAGGTCCCCCCTAGAGGGGAGGGGGGTGGGGGGTGGTTACCCACATCTGCGGTCCTCTCCAAGGTTTCTCATAGTCATTCATATCGACATCCCACTGGGTTGTGAGTTTTTCCTTGCGCTTTTGTGGGCTCTGATCCGAGGATGTGGTTGTGGCTTGTGCAGCCCTTTGAGACACTTGTGATTTAGGGCAATATAAATAAACATTGATTGATTGGGTGGAATTCCAAACAGACCACCCCGATGAAGGGGAAGGTAATGGTGTGACCCAGCCTCTCTCGGTATCCGGCAGTCCCTTCAGGATTTGGCCATGTCGTGATGGCGCCGGTTCAACTAATCGCCGCAAATTGTGCGCGACCCCCAAGCTGGAGCCTATCTCAGCTACATTTGGGCGGTAGGCAGGGTACATCCTGGACAAGTCGCTACCTCGGTGCAGTTACCATTTACCATGTAAATCCAACCTCTGTCTTGTTTTTAATGAATACCTGGGCCTACAACGCTACTGTATTTCAATGTCGGACATTATGTTGGTGCAAACTTTTACCAAAAAAAAAAAAAGCAGGAAAAATCCTGATTTGTCCCTGATTGCTTACCAACAAACTCATGGAAAACTCGAAGTGGGAATGACGAGCAGATATTTTAGTTCAGCTGCTGTGGAATTCAATTTGCAAAGGCTTTCAATGACAAAAAACAGACAAAGAACAGCATTTACACGCTTTGTATTTTGTTTTTCATCCCAATTTAAATCGATTTATCGAAAAAGATAAACCTTAATTCTGGGCACAATAAACAATGTAGCTTCCCGGCCTTGAGTTTGTAAAAAAAACTGGTTTTAAATCACAATACTGCAGGACTTCAAGTGTCCCAGCTCTCCCAGGCCATGATGCTACCACTGCCATGTTTGACTTGTCCACAGGACACAATTAAGTGTTTCCAATAATTCCACTCTGCTAAGCAAGCCGTACACAGACTACTCTAAAGTATAGCCACGTTAGAATTTTTCTGTCCAATAAAATACACGATCCAAATGATGAGAATCAGGTGTCCTAATCACTTGGCCCGGTGTATCAAATCAAGCACTTAGGCAGGGAGACTGTTTCTACAAACATTTGTGAAAGAATGGGCCGCTTTCAGTGATTTCCAGCGTCGTAGGATGCCACCTGTGCAACAAATCCAGTCGTGAAATGTCCTCCCTCCTAAATATTCCAAAGTCTACTTTATTATACGAAAAGTGAAAAGTTTGGGAACAACAGCAACTCAGCCACCAAGTGGTAAGCCACGTAAACTGACAGATAAGTCAGCATAGTGCAAATACTTTCTGCACAGTCGGTTGCTACAGAGCTCCAAACTCCATGTGACCATCCAATTAGCCCACGTACAGCACGCAGAGAGCTTCGGAGAATGGGTTTCCATGGCCGGGCAGCTGTATCTAAGCCCTACATCACCGAGTCCAATGCGAAGCGTGGGATGCAGTGGTGTAAGGCAGTGGTCCCCAACTTTTTTGTAGCTGCGGACCGGTCAATGCTTGATAATTTGTCCCGCGGCCCGGTGGGGGGGGTTTATTTATTTATTTATTTTTTCTTTGTCATGAAAAAGGGAGATTTTTGGGTTGGTGCACTATATGTAAGTGTATTTTATGTTTTTTATGTTGATTTACAGTAGTAAATCAAAAAATAATAATGAAAAAAAAAATAATAATAATAAAAATTCTTCTGCGGCCCGGTGGTTGGGGACCACTGGTGTAAGGCACCTTCTATTTTCCATCTGCCAATCAGATGGACCTGTTTAGGTTTGGAAGTTGCGAATAGAACACTACATTTCGGACTGCATTGTGCCGAGTGTGGAATTTGGTGGAGGAGGAATTATGGTGTGGGGTTGTTTTTTTCAGGAGTTAGGCTTGGCGCTTAGTTCCAGTGAAAGGAACATTGTGGGAACAGTTTGGAGCGGGCCCCTTCCTCTTCCAACATGACTGTGCACCAGTGCACAAAGCAAGGTCCATAAAGACATGGATGACAGAGTCTGGTGTGGATGAACTTGACTGGCCTGCACAGAGTCCTGACCTGAGCCCAATAGAACACCTTTGGGATGAATTTAGAACGTAGACTGAAAGCCAGGGACTTCACCAATGCACTTTTTGGAAGAACGGTGGAAAATTGCTATAAACACACTCCCCAACCTTGTGGACAGCCTTCCAAGAAGAGTTGCATAAGGTGGACCCACATCATATTGAACCCTATGGGTCGTAAATGGGATGGCACTTCAAGTTCAAATGTGAGTAAAGGCAGGTGGCCAAATACTTTTGGCAATATGGTGTAGCTAAAAAAAACGTCCTTGTGTTTAGCTCACATTCCACTGAGCATCTATGTCAATGTGACCTGACAACAACGCCGAATAAAAGATAAAAAATGAAAAAAAGTGCATCCGTATAGCGGTAGGAGGCTCTTACATCACCGTGTCGTGTGGCCCCGAGACAAAGTGGGCGAGCGACGTCTGCAATGACGTCACGCCGACACAACGCTCCGCTCCCAGGCATGAATGTTACAGGGGAATGCACTTAAAAAAAAATCATGTCTGGGACATATTTTAACTTAGAGGACTCTCCTCATCCTCCCAAGAGCAGTTTAGGACTGAATGGGATGCTCTCTCTCTCTCTCTCTAACTCTCTCTCTACCTTTGAGGCAGCCACCATACTGTTCATTAAAGCCCTACTGAAATGAGATGTTCTTATTTAAACGGGGGATAGCAGGTCCATTCTATGTGTCATACTTGATCATTTCGCCATATTGCCATATTTTTGCTGAAAGGATTTAGTAGAGAACATCCACGATAAAGTTTGCAACTTTTGGTCGCTAATAGAAAAGCCTTGCCTGTACCGGAAGTAGCAGACGATGTGCGCGTGACGTCACGGGTTGTGGAGCTCCTCACATCTGAACATTGTTTACAATCATAGCCACCAGCAGCAAGAGCGATTCGGACCGAGAAAGCGATGATTTTCCCCATTAATTTGAGCGAGGATGAAAGATTTGTGGATGAGGAAAGTGAGAGTGAATGACTAGGAAAAAAACTAACAAAAAAAACTCAGCCGGGGTTTGAACTGCCAACCTACCGATCTCAGGGCGGACACTCTAACCATTAGGCCACTGAGTAAGTAGAGAAAGATTTGTGGATGAGGATAGTGAGAGTGAAGGACTAGAAGAAAAAGAAAAAAGGCAGGGCAGTGGGAGCGATTCAGATGTTATTGGACAAATTTACTCGGATAACTCTGGAAAATCCCTTATCTGCTTATTGTGTTACTAGTGTTTAGTGAGATTATATGGTCGTACCTGTACAGCCTGAAAGTCGGAGGGGTGTGGCCACGGGTGTGGTGACCGCCAGTGTCTCCAAGGGAAGCCACTTTTCTCGACTAAGCGAAGCAAGCCGTTAGGGCCAGGCTGAGATTTTTTATTTATTTTCTCCTCCTCCATGGTGTAAGCATCGGGCGGCCGGTGGGAGGAGGCAAGAGAGTCCGCAGCTGCAGGAGGAACGACGTAAGCTCTCCGTTCATGTCTACGGTAAGAGCCGACTTAATACCACCATTTTCTCACCGAAACCTGCCTGTTGACATGTGGTATGGAACCATGTTCGCTTGACCGCTCTGTTCCATAGTAAAGCTTCACCGTCATCTTTCGGGAATTGAAACAAGGAAACACCGGCTGTGTTTGTGTTGCTAAAGGATGCCGCAATACACCGCTTCCCACCTACGTCTTTCGTCTTTGACGTCTCCATTATTAATTGAACAAATTGCAAAAGATTCAGCAACACAGATGTCCAGAATACTGTGGAATTATGCGATTAAAGCAGACAACTTATAGCTGGGATCGGTGCTGTAACAAAATGTCTGCTACAATCCGTGACGTCATGCGATCGCGTCATCATACGCGACGTTTTCAGCAGGATAATTTGCGGGAAATTTAAAATTGCAATTTAGTAAACTAACCCGGCCGTATTGGCATGTGTTGCAATGTTAATATTTCATCATTGATATATAAACTATCAGACTGTGTTTTCGGTAGTAGTGGGTTTCTGTAGGCCTTTAACATGACTATAATCTTGTTTATTCAAATCAATAATGCAAATAAACAATACTGTGCATGCAGTGGGAATGTAAACAAGGAAACACGGAAACACCGGCTGTGTTTGTGTTGCTAAAGGTGGCCGCAATACACCGCTTCCCATCTACGTTTTTCTTCTTTGACGTCTCCATTATTAATTGAACAAATTGCAAAAGATTCACCAACACAGATGTCCAGAAAACTGTGTAATTATGCGATAAAAACAGACTAATTTTAGCCGTGATGGGTGCTGGGAGAACATGTCCGCTACCATCGGTGACATCACGCGCGCGCGTCATCATTCGCGTCATCATTCCGCAACGTTTTCAGCAGGATAATTCACGCGAAATTTAATATTGCAATTTAGTAAACTAAAAAGGCCGTATTAGCATGTGTTGCAATGTTAATATTTCATCATTGATATATAAACTATCAGACTGTGTGGTCGGTAATAGTGGGTTTCTGTAGGCCTTTAACATGACTATAATCTTGTTTATTCAAATCAATAATGCAAATAAACAATACTGTGCATGCAGTGGGAATGTAAACAAGGAAACACGGAAACACCGGCTGTGTTTGTGTTGCTAAAGGCGGCCGCAATACACTGCTTCCCACCTACGTCTTTCTTCTTTGACGTCTCCATTATTAATTGAACAAATTGCAAAAGATTCAGCAACACAGATGTCCAGAATACTGTGTAATTATGTGATAAAAACAGACTACTTTTAGCCGTGATCAGTGCTGGTAGAACATGTCCACTACCACCGGTGGCGTCACACCCGCGCGTCATCATACCGCAACGTTTTCAGCAGGATAATTCGCGCAAAATTTAATATTGCAATTTAGTAAACTAAAAAGGCCGTATTGGCATATGTTGCAATGTTAATATTTCATCATTGATATATAAACTATCAGACTGTGTGGTCGGTAGTAGTGGGTTTCAGTAGGCCTTTAACATGACTATAATCTTGTTTATTCCAATCAATAATGCAAATAAACAATACTGTGCATGCAGTGGGAATGTAAACAAGGAAACACGGAAACACCGACTGTGTTTGTGTTGCTAAAGGCGGGCGCAATACTCCGCTGTCCATCTACGTCTTTCTTCTTTGATGTCTCCATTATTAATTGAACAAATTGCAAAAGATTCAGCCACACAGATGTCCAGAATACTGTGTAATTATGGGATAAAAACAGACTACTTTTAGCCGTGATCGGTGCTGGGCCTTCTGTAGGCCTTTAACATGACTATAATCTTGTTTATTCCCATCAATAATGCAAATAAACAACACTGTGCACGCAGTGAGTCAAGACGCTGTACTTTTAACTTGGAAACCCCCCCCCCCCTAAAAAAAAAACCCACATCTATTTTAACAGCAGGTTTGGGGTCTCCGGGCAGCAGAGGAAGTGGGCAGAAAAGAGGGGAAAAAAAGAGGGAGAATAGCTTAGTAATTATTTTGGAGGTCCGGATCCTTGCAGGGAATGATTGGCGTTTAATGAAAAGCTCTCAGGGTGTCAGTCCTGAGGATGAGGTCATGCGGTCACAGGTTAAAAGTGTGCGAACGTTGAATAAAAGCGCGGACACGTCGTGAACATCTCCGACACGCTGTGGCGTGCAAACCTGACTCATTCGATGTCGTAAATCCAGTGAAAAACGGCCAAAATGTCATATTTTTCACCATTTTTGTTTATAAAACACACCTCCTGTCGCAACTAAATAGTCCCTCTTCTCACCGCAGGACCGCTAAAATGTAATATTTTATTTTGCACCACCACTAGAAACCAATTGACGTCTTTTTTGGGTTTGTTTGTTTGTTTTTTAATTAGTGAAAAAAAGTACCGTATTTTTTGGATTATATATCGCTCCGTCATATAAATCGCACCGGCCAAAAATGCATAATAAAGAAGGAAAAAAACGTATTTAAGTCGCACTGGAGTATAAGTCGCATTTTTGGGGGAAATTTGTTTGATAAAATCCAACACCAAAAATAGACATTTGAAAGGCAATTTTAAATAAATATAGATAAGCGAACTGTATTTTTCGGATTATAAATCGCACCGGCTGAAAATGCATAATAAAGAAGGGAAAAAAACATATATAAGTCGCACTGGAGTATAAATCGCATTTTGGGGGGAAATGTATTTGATAAATTCCAACAACAGACATTTGAAAGGCAATTTTAAATAAATAAAGAAAAGCGAACTGCATTTTTCGGGTTATAAATCCCTCCGGAGTATAAATCGCACCGGCCGAAAATACATAATAAAATGTAAAAAAAACATATACATCGCACTAGAGTATAAATCACATTTTTGGGGGAAATTTGTTTGATAAAATCCAACAATAGACATTTGAAAGGCAATTTTAAATAAATTAATAATAGTGAACCGTATTTTTCGGATTATAAATCGCTCCGGAGTATAAATCGCACCTGCATAAAATGCATAATAAAAATGGAAAAAACCATATATAAGTCGCAATACAGTATAAGTCACATTTTTGGGGGGAAATTTGTTTGATAAAATCCAACACCAAAAATAGACATTTGAAAGGCAATTTTAAATAAATAAAGAAAAGCGAACTGTATTTTTCGGATTATAAATCGCTTCGGCGTATAAATCGCACCGGCTGAAAATGCATAATAAAGAAGGGAAAAAAACATATATAAGTCACACTGGAGTATAAGTCGCATTTTTACGGGGAAATGTATTTGATAAAATCCAACAATAGACATTTGAAAGGCAATTTTAAATAAATGAAGAATAGTGCAACGTATTTTTCCGATTATAAATTGCTCTGGAGTATAAATCGCACCGTCCGAAAACACACTAAAAGAAGGAAAAAAAACATATAAGTTGCACTAAAGTATAAGTCGCATTTTTGGGGGGAAATTTATTTGATAAAATCCAACAATAGACATTTGAAAGGCAATTTTAAATAAATAAAGAATAGTGAACCGTATTTTTCGGATTATAAATCGCTCCGGAGTATAAATCGCACCTGCCGAAAATGCATAATAAAGAAGGAAAAAAACATATATAAGTCGCACTACGGTATAAGTCGCATTTTGGGGGGAAATTTGTTTGATCAAATCCAACACCAAAAATAAACATTTGAAAGGCAATTTTAAATAAATAAAGAAAAGCGAACTGTATTTTTCGGATTATAAATTGCTCTGGAGTATAAATCGCACCAGCCGAAAACACACAATAAAGAAGGGAAAAAAAACATATACGTCGCACTAGAGTATAAATCGCATTTTTGGGGGAAATTTATTTGATAAAATCCAACAATAGACATTTGAAAGGCAATTTTAAATGAATAAAGAATAGTGAACCATATTTTTCGGATTATAAATTGCTCTGGAATATAAATCGCACCGGCCGAAAACATACAATAAATAAGGAAAAAAACATATAAGTCGGATATTAGATAAAATCCAACAATAGACATTTGAAAGGCAATTTTAAATAAATATAGATAAGCGAACTGTATTTTTCGGATTATAAATCGCACCGGCTGAAAATGCATAATAAAGAAGGGAAAAAAACATATATAAGTCGCACTGGAGTATAAGTCGCATTTTTGGGTGACATTTATTTGATAAAATCCAACAATAGACATTTGAAAGGCAATTTTAAATAAATAAAGAATAGTGAACCGTATTTTTCGGATTATAAATTACTCTGGCGTATAAATCGCACCGGCCGAAAACACACAATAAAGAAGGAAAAAAAAACATATAAGTCGCACTAGAGTATAAGTCGCATTTTTGGGGGAAATGTATTTGATAAAATCCAACAATAGACATTTGAAAGGCAATTTTAAATAAATAAAGAATAGTGAACCGTATTTTTTGGATTATAAATTGCTCCGGAGTATAAATCGCACCTGCCGAAAATGCATAATAAAGAAGGAAAACACATATATAAATCGCACTAGAGTATAAGTCACATTTTTGGGTGAAATTTATTTGATAAAACCCAACACCAACAATAGACATTTGAAAGGCAATTTTAAATAAATAAAGAATAGTGAACCGTATTTTTCGGATTATAAATCGCTCCGGAGTATAAATTGCACCTGCCGAAAATGCATGAGAAAGAAGGAAAAAAACATATATAAGTCGCATTAGAGTATAAGTCGCATTTTGGGGGGAAATTTATTTCATAAAACTCAACCCCAAGAATAAACATTTGAAAGGCAAATTGGAAATAAATAAAGAGTAGTGAACCGTATTTTTCGGATTACAAATCGCTCCGGAGTATAAATTGCACCTGCTGAAAATGCATAATAAAGAAGGAAAAAAACATATATAAGTCGCACTACAGATAAGTCGCATTTTGGGGGGAAATTTGTTTGATAAAATCCAACAATAGACATTTGAAAGGCAATTTTAAATAAATAAAGAATAGCGAACCGTATTTTTCGGATTATAAATCGCTCCGGCGTATAAATCGCACCGGCTGAAAATACATAATAAAGAAGGGAAAAAAACATATATAAGTCGCAAAACAGTATAAGTCGCATTTTGGGGGGAAATGTATTTGATAAAATCCAATACCGACAAAAGACATTTGAAAGGCAATTTGAAATAAATGAAGAATACTGAAATTTATTTTTCGGATTATAAATCGCTCCGGCGTATAAATCGCACCTGCCGAAAATGCATAATAAAGAAGGAAAAAACCACATATAAGTCGCACTACGGTATAAGTCGCATTTTGGGGGGAAATTTGTTTGATAAAATCCAACACCAACAATAGACATTTGGAAGGCAATGTTAAATAAATAAAGAATAGTGAAGCGGTGAGGGATGCCGTCAAGCCCAAGAAGGAGTCCTATCGGGTTCTTTTGGCTCATAGGACTCCAGAAAGAGTGGACAGGTACCGACGGGCCAAGCGGTGTGCAGCCTCAGCGGTCGCGGAGGCAAAAACTCGGACAGGAGGAGTTCGAGAATCCATGGAAAACAACTTCCGGACGGCTTCGAAGCGATTCTGGACCACCATCCGCCTCCTCAGGAAGGGGAAGCAGTGCACGATCAACACCGTGTATGGTGCGGATGGTGTTCTGTTGACCTCAACTGCGGATGGACGGCGTGGCGCAGTGGGAGAGTGGCCGTGCGCAACCTGAGGGTCCCTGGTTCAAATCCCACTTAGTACCAACTTCGTCACGTCCGTTGTGTCCTGAGCAAGACACTTCACCCTTGCTCCTGATGGGTGCTGGTTGGCGCCTTGCATGGCAGCTCTCTCCATCAGTGTGTGAATGTGTGTGTGAATGGGTAAATGTGGAAGTAGTGTCAAAGCGCTTTGAGTACCTTGAAGGTAGAAAAGCGCTATACAAGTACAACCCATTTATTTATTTATTTATGTTGTGGTTCGGTGGAAGGAATACTTCGAAGACCTCCTCAATCCCACCAACACGTCTTCCTTTGAGGAAGCGGTGCCTGGGGAATCTGTGGTGGACTCTCCTATTTCTGGGGCTGAGGTCGCCGAGGTAGTTAAAAAGCTCCTCGGTGGCAAGGCCCCAGGGGTGGATGAGATCCGCCCGGAGTTCCTTAAGGCTATGGATGCTCTGGGGCTGTCTTGGTTGACAAGACTCTGGACATCGGGGGCGGTACCTCTGGATTGGCAGACCGGGGTGGTGGTCCCTCTCTTTAAGAAGGGGGACCGGAGGGTGTGTTCCAACTATCGTGGGATCACACTCTTCAGCCTCCCCAGTAAGGTTTATTCAGGTGTACTGGAGAGGAGGCTACGCCGGATAGTCCAACCTCAGATTCAGGAGGAACAGTGTGGTTTTCGTCCTGGTTGTGGAACTGTGGACCAGCTCTATACTCTCGGCAGGGTTCTTGAGGGTGCATGGGAGTTTGCCCAACCAGTCTACATGTGCTTTGTGGACTTGGAAAAGGCATTCGACCGTGTCCCTCGGGAAGTCCTGTTGGGAGTGCTCAGAGAGTATGGGGTATCGGACTGTCTTATTGTGGCAGTCCGCTCCCTGTATGATCAGTGCCAGAGCTTGGTCCGCATTGCCGGCAGTAAGGGTTGGAGTCCGCCAAGGCTGTCCTTTGTCACCGATTCTGTTCATAACTTTTATGGACAGAATTTCTAGGCGCAGTCAAGGCATTGAGAGGTTCCGGTTTGGTAGCCGCGGGATGATGTGGTCCTGATGGCTTCATCTGGCCGGGATCTTCAGCTCTCACTGGATCGGTTCGCAGCCAAGTGTGAAGCGACCGGGATGAGAATCAGCACCTCCAAGTCTGAGTCCATGGTTCTCGGCCAGAAAAGGGTGGAGTGCCATCGCCGGGTTAGGGAGGAGACCCTGCCCCAAGTGGAGGAGTTTAAGTACCTCTGAGTCTTGTTCACGAGTGAGGGAAGAGTGGATCGTGAGATCGACAGGCGGATCGGTGCGGCGTCTTCAGTAATGCGTACGTTGTATCGATCCGTTGTGGAGAAGAAGGAGCTGAGCCGGAAGGCAAAGCTCTCAATTTACCGGTCGATCTACGTTCCCATCCTCACCTATGGTCATGAGCTTTGGGTCATGACCAAAAGGACAAGATCACGGGTACAAGAGGCCCAAATCAGTTTTCTCTGCCGGGTGGCGGGTCTCTCCCTTAGAGATAGGATGAGAAGCTCTGTCATCCGGGAGGAGCTCAAAGTAAAGCCGCTGCTCCTCCACATGGAGAGGTGCCAGATGAGGTGGTTCGGGCATCTGGTCAGGATGCCACCCGAATGCCTACCTAGGGAGGTGTTTAGGGCACGTCCGACCGGTAGGAGGACACGGGGAAGACCCAGGACACGTTGGGAAGACTATGTCTCCCGGCTGGACTGGGAACGCCTCGGGATCCCCCGGGTAGAGCTGGACGAAGTGGAGGGGGAGAGAAGCGTCTGGGCTTCCCTACTTAGGCTGCTTCCCCCACGACCCGGCCTCGGATATGGGGAAAAGATGGAAGGATGGATGGATGGATGGATGGATGGATGGATGGATGGATGGATGGATGGATAGTGAACTGTATTTTTCGGATTATAAATCGCACTGGCCGAAAATGCATATTTAAGAAGGAAATAAACATATATAAGTCGCACTGGAGTATAAGTCGTATTTTTGGGGGAAATTTAATTTTAAGTAAATAAAGAATAGTGAACAACACGTACGTTATATGACGCATAAATAACCAATTGAGAAGAAGTTAAGGTTACATATTATGGTAAGAGTCATTTAAATAACTATAACATATAGAACATGCTATACGTTTACCAAACAATCTGTCACTCCTAATCGATTAATCCCATGAAATCTTCTTCCTTGAAATATTATTTGATATTTTACGGTAATGTGTTAATAATTTCGCACATAATTCGCTCCGGAGTATAAGTCGCAACCCCGGCCAAACTATGAAAAAAACTGCGACTTATAATCAGAAAAATACGGTTTATAGAAATAAATGGCGTGTGTTCGGGGAATGCACGGAAACAACCATAATATATAGGCAAACTTTTCCTTTTTATTGTCATTCAAATTTGAACTTTACAGTACAGATAAGAAAATAATTGTGTTGCATTATTTTGTTGTAGTGCAGGATACAAAAAAGCAATTTTTGCACTTTTGCATATGCATCCAGGTTTATGGATGCATGTTATATTGTCTTTATATTCCAGCCACTTCATACATCTTTGACATCATAATGGGGGAAAACAAGTACTTTTACTATTTGTTTCTGTCTGTGAAACAGTTCATTTTAAACATCCATGCTTGATGATAATAATAATAATGTTTGAACACACCGACTTGTTCACCGTTACAGACAATCATCAGCAGGCTTCATTCAGGGTGGTGATGTTCACTTTGCACCGCTATTCAAACCTTCGACAAAATCTGCTGCTAAATGGTCATTAAATGATGTGCAACGAGAGTTTATGCACGTATTCTAGAAGCGACCTGTCAGACACTCAAGTGTTCAAAACCGCAGCTCAACACGCGTATTTCTCATACCCCTTTTTTTGATCAATATAAGTCCAATTCTTTGTAAAAATGCAATTAAAAAAAGAGCAGTTTTAAATGGGAATAGGTGCCTTCAGCTGTCTCTGGCATTTCCTGCAGGTTGCCATGACAATATCACTCACTAGCCACACAGGCGCCATCTAGTGGTATGCCACTTAGATTAAAATACTCAAACACAGTGTTACTGTTCAAACTGTAACACTATTGTATTTTAATGTTGTCGTTCTGGTGGTACTTAATGAATACTTGCGTCTACTACACTACTGTATTTTAATGTTGTCATTATAATAATAATAATAATAATAATACTTTTTATTTGGTATAGCGCATTTCAGAGAACTCAAAGACGCTTTACAGGATAAAAAATGTAAGTATAAAACAGTTCAAAGTAATAATAATTATAATAATAATAATGATGGTGGTACTTAAGAAATGCTTCCGACTACTATGCTATTGTTGTTAATGTTGGTCATTCCGGTGGTACTTAATGATACTTAGGTCTGCTACACTATTGTATTTTAATGTTGTCATGATGGTGGTATTTAATGAATACTTAGGTTTACTACACTACTGTATTTTAATGTTGTCATTATGGTGGTACTTAATTAATACTTAAGTCTACTACACTACTGTATTTTAATATTTTCATTATGGTGGTACTTAATGAATACTTAGGTCTACTATACTACCGTGTTTTAATGTTGTCATTATGGTGGTACTTGATGAATACTTAGGACTACTACGCTACTGTATTTTAATGCTGTCATTATGGTGGTACTTAATGAATACTTAGGTCTACTACACTACTGTATTTATTGTTGTCATTATGGTGGTACTTACTGAATACTTAGGTCTACTACACTACTGTATTTATTGTTGTCATTATGGTGGTACTTTCAGTCTTAACCCTAACCGTGTTCGTAATAAATCAAAGTAATAATAATTATAATAATAATGATGATGGTGGTACTTAACGAATAATTTTAAGTACAAAGATACTGTTGTTAATTTTGGTCATTCTGGCGGTACTTAATGATACTTAGGTCTACTACACTACTGTATTTTAATGTCATTACGGTGGTATTTAATGAATACTTAGGTCTACAACACTACTATATTTAATGTTGTCATTACGGTGGTACTTAATGAATACTTAGGTCTACTACACTACTCTATTTTAATGTTGTCATTATGGTGGAACTTGATGAATACTTAGGTCTACTACATTATTTTAATGTTGTCATTATGGTGGTACTTTCAGTCTTAACCCTAACCGTGTTTGTAATGCTCCAATCATGACTTTTTATACGTCACCAGGTGCTCAAATCGTGGTTTTAGATGAGTGCGTTTAGGTGTCCTTGGCGCGGCCTGATTGTAAAAAAACTAGAACTCACTTTTCGTGCGCATGTCACCTTTTTGCTCTGAAGTTAAACAGAGAAGGAAAGATGACTGAGAAAGTGCGCACGCAGCGTTTGGCGCTAATGGACTAATTGGCGGGGACGCACAGGTAGTAGAGTTAATTGGCGGGACGCACAGGTAGTAGAGTTAATTGGCGGGGACGCACAGGTAGTAGAGTTAATTGGCGGGGACGCACAGGTAGTAGAGTTAATTGGCGGGACTCACAGGTAGTACAGGTAATTGAGGGACTTACAGGTAGCTGCCGCTGGTGAGGATGAGGAAGATCTGCGGGTAGTAGACTGACAGCAAGACGCTGCGCGACGAGAAGAGGATCATGATGACATGGAGGTGCGGGATAAGGCCAGATGGAGAAAACGTACACTTTCTCCACCACCAGCCCCCCCCCCCCACACCTCCCCCCCCAAAAAAAAAAAAAAAATTAAAAGTTCCTTTTAGTTCCAAACGAGTCCCTCCGCGTCTGGTCTACGCCGCTCCGAGGTGCCGTGGCCGTGTGTGCGGGGCCGGGGCCGGGCTGGGCTCTGACATGTCTCCGCTGCAGCGCTCCGTGATAGTGGTGCTGCGTTCAGGGACCGCGCATGGCAGCAGGAGAAGTGGCTGCGCTGCCATTGGGCGGCCGGAGACGACGACTGCAGTCCGCCCACTTCGACAATAGGGGAGGCGGGGAGGAGGGGGCACCGATCCCGGGTTTCATTCATCATCACCCGCCGCCTCCCCTCCGAATATCAACAAACAGTCATCACAGTGCAAAAAAAATAAGTACTGGGGGGGGGGATCAGCACATTTTTTTTGGCAGGATGAGTCCACAAGTTGGTGTTATATGCAAGCTTTGGACTGGAATAAGGCAAATATTCTTATAGTACCAGGACACTGGAATATCCCACACTGACTCGGTCTTCAAAGGGGTCTTGCATTGTGATTATTGTAGTATTAGTGCACTCTTGTCAAGATATAGAGCAGTGGTTCTCAAATGGAGGTACTTGAAGGTATGCCAAGGGTACGTTTAAAAATATTATAAAAATAGCAAAAATCATTTATAAAAAATATTTATTGAATAATACTTCAAAAAATATTAATGTAGGTTCATAAACTGTGAATAGAAATACAACAATGCAATATTCAGTGTTGACAGCTCGATTTTTTGTGGACATGTTCCATAAATATTGATGTTAAAGATTTCTTTTTTTGTGAAGAAATGTTTATAATGAAGTTGATGAATCCAGATGGATCTCTATTACAATCCCCAAAGAGGGCACTTTAAGTTGATGATTATATCTATGTGTAGAAATCTTTATTTATAATTGAATCACTTGTTTATTTGTCAACAAGTTTTTTGTTATTTCTATATCTTTTTTTCCAAATAGTCCAAAGAAGACCACTACAAATGAGCAATATGTTTGCACTGTTACACAATTTAATAAATCAGAGACGTTATCTCTTTTTTTTTTCAACCAAAGATGCTTTTATCTGATTAGGCGGTACTTGAATTAAAAAAATGTTTACAGGGGGTACATCACTGAAAAAAGGTTGAGAACCACTGATGTAGAGGACTCAAACAAATAAAAATAAAATAATTTAAAAAAATAATTAATTAAATAAAACAATTAATAAAATAAATAAAATAAAAAATAATAAATACATTAATAAAATAAAATAAAATAAAAATAATTAAATACAAAAAATAATAATAATTACAAATAAAATAAAATAAAAGATACATAGCACACTCAGACGTGTGTGTGTGTGTGTGTGTGTGTGTGTGTGTGTGTGTGTGTGTGTGTGTGTGTGCGGTTGTGTTGCTACGGGGCTGTCAGTCAACACCTGCAGGCTCCAGTCGCCGTAAATGAAGAGGGTACAATGAAAGATTTAGTGAGAGTAAAAAGGGGATGGAAGGAATGAGCTAAATGGCTGGGCTTAGTAAACACAGCGAAGCACCACACACACACACACACACACACACACACACACGCACACACACACACACACACACACACACACACACACACACTTTCTTGTACTTCCTACCTTCTTGAGACCTCCAAATAATGTCTACCACCCTTTCTAGATATATAAAGATGTGTATTTAGAACATTAATAATATATATATACAATGCAAATATAACACAGCTTGTTATGATAAATTAGTTGGAATTTCACAAAAAGAGGTCTCAACTTCACAAGAAAAAATTTGAATGTTGGCAGTGTCATAATAAAAGTCGTAATTTTACTCAACGCAAGTCCAAGTATTTTAAAAAAAACCAACTGAACATTTGTGCAATTTTATGATAAAAGTTTTACCCAACAGTCGCAATTTTACAACAAAAGCTTAAACTGTTGGCAATTTCATGAAAAAAGTGGTTGTAATATATATTATAATAATAATCTGAATTTTACTTGGCAAAATAATGACAAAAGTGATCATTTTACACACTATGCAAATATAAAAAATGTTGTTGAAAAAGGTCACAATTTCACAAGACAAACTTGGAATTTTGGCAGTTTTCTTATAAAAGTTGTCATTTTACTCAATGCAAGTCAAAAGTTTACAAGACAAACTGAAAGTTTGTGCAATATTATGATAAAAGTTGGAATTTTACACAATATCAGTTACAATTTTACAAGAGAAGCTTCAAATGTTGGCAATTTTATGAAAAGAGTCGTAATTTTACTCGACAAAAGTCACAATTTTATGGGAAGACTTGTAGGGAAGACCAAACAACAAGTCCAAATTTCTAAAAGTAAAACTGAACATTTGTGCAATGTTATGATTAAAAGTAGAAATTTTACACAATAACAGTCGCAATTTTACAAGAAAAGCTTAAAATGTTGGCAATTTTATGAGAAGAGTCGTGATTATACCTGACAAAACTCAAAATTGTTGTAAAAGAAAACACACACACACACACACACACACACACACAACCACACTCACACACTGTGGAGTTCTACTACTAACTGTATGGTGAACACAATATGAGTAAGATTGTAAACTGAGCACGATTCCATGCATCCCTCCATCCGTTTTCTACCGCTTTGTCCCTTTGGGGGTGACGGGGGGTTGCTGGAGCCTATTCCCTAATGTAGTATAATATAAGTATTTCAAGCACAACCGGTGTATTTTTATTGTTTTTATTTTTTTTATTTTTGCAAAATAAAGCAAAAGTGTGCTTACAAACTGAACTATGACCATACTTGCCAACCTTGAGACATCCGATATCGCGAGGTGGAGGGTAAGGAGTGGGGCCGTGGTAGGGGGCGGGGCGTGGTTACGAGGGGAGGAGCATATTCACCAAGTCAAGTATTTCATATATATATATAAGAAATACTTGACTTTCAGTGAATTCTAGTTATATATATATATATATACATAAAAGAAATACTTGAATTTCAGTGTTCATTTATTTACACATATACACACACATAACACGCATCTACCCATTGTTGACTTAAGGGTTGAATTGTCCATCCTTGTTCTATTTTCTGTCACTATTTTTTTATAACCATATGCATGTACAGTAGATGGCAGTATTGTGGTGTTTAAGAGTGTCACAACATTGCTGTTTGCGGCAGACGAACTGCTTCACAGTAGACGAAAACGTGACTGCTGTTGTTGTGTGTTGTTGCCGCGCTGGGAGGACGTTGATGAAACTGCCTAACAATAAACCCACATAAGAAACCAAGAACTCGCGCTAACAATAAACCCACATAAGAAACCAAGAACTCGCCCTCGATCGTTCTACAGTTATAACGTCGTTGGGCAGACATGCTGTTTATTTTGTGGGAAAGTGGACGTGAAAACAGGCTGTCCTCACTCAGGTCTGCATGGAGCTGGAGGGGGCGTGGCCTCCAGCTCTGCGTGAATTGCGGGAGAAAATTTGTCCCGGGAGGTTTTCGGGAGAGGCGCTGAATTTCTGGAGTCTCCCGGAAAATCCGTGAGGGTTGGCATGTATGACTATGACTGAAATGTGCGGCACTTCTTGACCTCGGGGCCCAAATGTTTCACTACAAAGGGGCCACTGGCCCCTCAAATATTTTATATTTTCCAGACCATAGGGCGCACCGAATTATAAGGCGCATTAAAGGAGTCATATTATTATTATGATTATTTTCTAAACGTAAACGACTTACTTCCTTGTGGTCTACATAACATAATGCTGGGTCTTTGCTTAAAATGTTGCATAGATGATGTTTTACACATCATCTTCAAGTCACATTCTGACAGTCTTATTTACGTGCCGCCACTTGGACAGCTTTGTCTTTGTCGTAGCGGTATAGCGTGCAAGGACGGTAGTGGAAGAAGTGTCAAAAGATGGCGGTAACTGTTTTAATGACATTCAGACTTTACTTAATCCATAACGGAGCAGCATCCCTGGTCACGGGACACCCGAAAACGTGTTCCGTGACCAGATCTCTCTAATAACTAAAGTTCCTTTGGTGAATAATGTACACTCACTACACCGGTATGTTTTAGTGCTTTCATGGCGAGTTTACTGACAGATATAAGTAAGAACCTTACACTACTTTATATTAGAAATGGCATTAGTGCAGGATGAAAGTCACATAACAAGAAGATAGAGAAAAAGAAGATTATCCACTACAAAGGCGGACATGCGCACATTTTTAGGACTTATGCAGATCCCAAATACAGATCAGCAGGTACAAGAAGGTAAGAAAATGTTTTTTTTTTTGCATAATATTGCAAAACAAAACGCCAGATTATATGTCTTACCTTATTCACACACCATAATAATACTCCTATAATGAAGCACATCAAGCGGTGTGGCTTCATAGCTTACCAAATGTCAGAGTTAGTTGCTGACAAACCCCAAGATGCAGAGAAGGAGGCAGGCATTGAGTGAGAAAACATGGTTTTAATTTAAACATTAAAACAAAACCAAACAAAGGGTTACAACAAAAAGCGCGCACGAGGCGGATAACAAACTTGGCTATGAACAAACAAACTTGGAAGCAGGGAACAAAAGACAGTAAGCTACAAACCGCTACCAAATATAGCTTACCGCAACGCTGCATTGACACGAACGACATGACACGACACAATACGACAGGTAGCAACGACACGGAAGTGCCATCGACATGACAATAATCCAGCACAGACTAGACGGGAAGGCAGGTTAAAATAGGAGCGGGCTGATTGGCACCAGGTGTGGCCAGGTGCCAATCAGCCACAGCTGAGGGGAAACAGCGCTCAGGGAGAAACACAGGAAACAGACAAAATAAGAGCGCTGACAGGAAATACTACACACACAGAGGAAAAAACTAAACACAAACAAACTGTCAGGGGCAAGCCTGACACCAAAGTCCTACTAAAATGTGTTGATAGATTTTTGAGTGCCGTGTGTTATGTTCTATATTTTCAATGGAACATATACAATGTTGGTGTTGTTTACTTGAGACATATTGCCATCCTATTTCAGTCCACACTTATCTCTTATGTTGGGCTGCCATCTACTGGTCACACTTGTTATTACAACATGTACCAAATAAAATTGCTTCGAGCCGGGTAAGCATAACCAAATCTATTCCTTACATTAGGCGCACCAGGTTATAAGGCGCACTGTCGAGTTTTGAAAGGAAAAAAAGGATTTTAAGTGCGCCTTTTAGTCCAGAAAATTTGGTAATTAATTAATTAATTCATCTTAATCTGATTCACTACTGATTGTATTGGTATTTAATAATCATAATTAACCTACTTACAACTTACAACCTTATCAAATGATTTGAAAGCATGTGTTAATCACAGATATTATCATTTATTTGACACGTAAACCTCAGGCTACGGTCAGACTGATTAGACAAATGAACTCTAAGCAAATATATCGCTTCACCACTTTAGTCATATTTTCTGCGCTTGAGAAGTGGCTTTAGCACAAGACTTATTTTGTTTGTTTAATATTGGCATCACTGCCACAAGTGGCGGAGAAGTGTATGACAACCGAGGACTGGCCGGAACTCCAAGTGACGCCCATTCATAACACAAACTTTTCACCTAAAAAATAGTGCATTTCAATACTTGGCGACATCTTAGAAATAAACTAGCTTGTCCTATGCCATCGTGCTAACTTTTAATGCTAGCCTTTAAGCTAATGTTGTATGTTTACACCTAAAAAAAAATAGTGCATTATAATACTCGGTGCCGTCTTAGAAGTACGCTAGCTTGTCCTATGTCATCATGCTAATGTTAGCATGCTAACCTTCAATGCTAGCATTTTAGCTAATATTGTATGTTTTCGACCGAAAAAGTAGTGACTAAAAAACAGTGCATTTCAACACAGTAGCAGAGGTCTAATTCAACAACTATGTCATATGTATGGCCATTCTAACATTGTACATAGTTCGAACAGTAACACTGTGTTTGAATATAGGAAAATAATGATTTTATTTCATTTTTTTATATTTTTTTGGTGTACCTCTATGGAGCCTGTGTGTGCCAGAGTTTGAGAGTCCCTGTCTTAGGACGTTAGTTCTAGTGGTTAGGGTTAGGGGTTAGGGTTAGGGTTAACAACCTCCACCTGATTTTAAATACTAGTGAGAACCTGATATTTATAGTCATGTATTTGTTGTTAAACACCAGAGCTGGGGAAGTATTTTTTGACTCGGGGGCCACATTGAGAGAAACATGTGTCTGGGGGGGGCCAATGTGTATAAATGATATATAAACATTTGATGTAAAATCTGCTGTTATAGCATGTAGAGCTTGGGTCTCTTTTTTCAGGATCACTAATACCAAAAGTCACAATGTCCCATAGAGTTCTAAAAAAGTTTGGAGAGACCATCTCCAAACTTTTTTACAGTTTTTTACCGAATGGGACACCCAAAATGTTGATGAAAATAAAGACAGTGGGATTAACAATACAAATATTAACTATGAACAATAAAACACTGAATATCAACAACACATGAACATCGCTCCTCTTTTACGTGGGTTTTAAAATATTAACTATGAACAATAAAACACTGAATATTAACAACATATGAACATCGCTCCTCTTTTACGTGGGATTTACAATATTACCTATGAACAATAAAACACTGAACATTAACAACATATGAACATCGCTCCTCTTTTACGTTTGATTTACAATATTACCTATGAACAATAAAACACTGAATAATAACATATGAGGATCGCTCCTCTTTTACATGGAATTAACAATATTTACTATGAACAAGAAAACACTGAATATTAACAATTTATGAACATCACTCCTCTTCTACTTGGGATTTACAATATTACCTATGAACAAGAAAACGCTGAATATTAACAACATAAAAACAGCGCTCCTCTTTTACGTGGGATATACAATATTAACTATGAACAATAAAACACTGAATATTGACAACATTTGAGCATTGCTCCTCTTTTAAGTGGGATTAACAATATCAACTATAAACATTAAAACACTGAATATTAACAACATATGAACATCGCTCCTCTTTTACGTAGGATTTACAATATGAACTATGAACAATAAAACACTGAATATTAACAACATATGAACATCACTCCTCTTTTACATAGGATTAACAATATTAACAATGAACAATAAAACACTGAATATCCACAACATATGAACATTGCTCCTCTTTTACGTAGGATTAACAATATTAACTATGAACAATAAAACACTGAATATTGACAACATTTGAGCATTGCTCCTCTTTTACGTGGGATTAGCAATATCAACTATAAACATTAAAACACTGAATATTAACAACATATAAACATCGCTCCTCTTTTACGTAGGATTTACAATATGAACTATGAACAATAAAACACTGAATATTAACAACATATGAACATCGCTCCTCTTTTACATAGGATTAACAATATTAACAATGAACAATAAAACACTGAATATCCACAACATATGAACATTGCTCCTCTTTTACGTAGGATTAACAATATTAACTATGAACAATAAAACACTGACTATCGACAACATACGAACATCGCTCCTCTTTTACGAAGGATTAACAATATTAACTATGAACAATAAAACACTGAATACTAACAACATATGAACATCGCTCCTTTTTTACGAAGGATTAACAATATTAACTATGAACAATAAAACACTGAATAATAACATATGACGATCGCTCCTCTTTTACGTGAGATTTACAATATTACCTATGAATAATAAAACACTGAATATTAACATCTTTTACTTCTCAGACCAGCTCCTCCATAGTTGTGTATCTTTTACAATTAAGCAAAAATGCAACAAACAGCAAATATGAATGTAATAAACACCTAGATATAATTTATTATCACTTTCATACAGAAATTTGTTGTATAAATCTGCCTTCGC
Organism: Nerophis ophidion; assembly: GCF_033978795.1. NCBI lineage: Eukaryota > Metazoa > Chordata > Actinopteri > Syngnathiformes > Syngnathidae > Nerophis > Nerophis ophidion. The sequence goes on from NC_084622.1 coordinate 13,401,169, forward strand.
ATCTGCTCCTGACACAGGTGTTTGGGGCTGGCTGCTCTGTAAACAAACCCCGCCCACTCTGCTTTGTTCCTGCTCTGGACTGCTGTGACCTAGATTACTGCAATGAATCTTATAACACCCCAAAAGTGCAGATTTCAACCATTAAAATACTTTCTACAGGTCAAAACTTAAAAACATCACTGCACATCATCATGACAAAAACACTTTTGATGTTAAAGGGGAAAATTATCACCAAACCTATGTAAGCGTCAATATATACCTTGATGTTGCAGGAAAAAGACCATATGTTTATGTAACCGATTTGCGAACTCTAAAATCCACCATTTTCTCAAACACATTACACAAACAAGTCAAATCAGCTCTGTTATTTTCCGTTTTTTCGACTGTTTTCCGTACCTTGGAGACATCATGCCTCGTCGGAGGCTGTAACAACACGATCGAGTACGGATTCAAGTTGTCTTACGTGGAGTGTGCATCGATTAGCACGGCATGCTAATCGGTGCTAACATAGCAGAAATGGCTAAAATGTGTGGATATCCTGCGACACTCAAAGCAGATGCATTTCCAACAATAAAGTCAACGAAATCACAAAGGTGAGTTTTGTTGATGTTATTGACTTATGTGCTAATCAGACATATTTTGTCACGGCATGACTGCAAGCTAATCAATGCTATCATGCTATTTAGGCTAGCTGTATGTACATTTGTAGCTATATTTGCATCCAGCCACATTTAATGTCAAACAAACACTTACCAATCAACGGATTTAAGTTGCTCCAGTGGTCAAAAGATGCAATTGTTGGTTAGAAGGCGATCGCCGAACAGCTTCAATAGCTATTTGCTCAATAGCTTCAGTTTCTTCTTCAATACATGCGTAATCTGTTGAATCGCTTAAGCCGTTACAATCCGAGTCGGAATCCGAGCTAACGTCGCTATATTTTGCTGTGCTATCCGCCATGTTTGTTTGTATTGGCGTCACTATGTGACGTCACAGGAAAATGGACGGGTGGATTTACAGACAGCAAAAATTAGGCACTTTAAGGCCTTTTTTCGTGATATTTCGGGTAAAATTTTGAAAAAAACTTCGAAAAATAAAATAAGCCACTAGGAACTAATTTTTATTGGTTTTAACCCTTCTGAAATTGTGATAATGGTCCCCTTTAAAAGGCCTAAAAAAAAAAATGGGCCCCCCGGGCCATATTTTGCCCAGGTCTGGTCTACATTGACAAGTCAATGTGTCCCCCCCAGGGGGGCCCACCCAAGTTTTTTCTGTGGACAATGGATGGGAAGTATTTACTGCAATACTCGTGTCCTCGGAGTACTCGTTCGTGTACTTCTCACCACGGTCCACATTACCAGCGTTTTCCTTGGTGTTCCACGGAGGGCGGGATGAGGGGAAAACAGGTAAAAACCAAGTCTGGGCCAATGGAATGTAGAAATACAACTCTCTTGTGGACTTTCAAAAAAAAAAAAAAAAGCCCCAGGTATGCGTGTCTGCAGGTATAACAAGTGTGCACTCATCATTACGCGCATCACGTGCTCCCACGGGGCGGAACACGGCCGGAAAACGTCGCAGCGTGTGTGAAGGTCAACTCACCCGAGTCTGAGGTAGAGGATGCCCACGCACAGGAACACGCGGTACAGGGTGCAGGTCCGGAGGGGCTTGTGCATGGTCGTCGCCACTCCGTGCGTGGGCCATGCACTGCGGGATCACTCGCTCACTAACCTGCTAACTAACCCTTCCACGCACACGCATGGCGGCGACTCTCTCCTGCTGCGCCGAGCTCCCGTGGAACCCGTGGAACCTTCCCCAGGCTGCAGTCCATGGCGCGGGGCGTGCGTGCAGGTGAGATGCTGGCCGGCGTCCACGTTGAGTGGGGGACTAAAGCAGCTTTGGGGGAAGTTCCGCCCTTTTTCCGCCTAATTAGGAATCCCGTTGTGGGGGATAAAACGAAAAAAACGGCACTTTTAAGCGCCTTTCTATCGCAGCCGCGCAGGTAAGAGTCTCGCACAGGTAAGATAGTTGGGACACGCCCACTCCTCCTCCTCCTCCTCCTCCTCCTCCACGCGTGACTCTGCAGAGAGTGGGGCCGGGCTTAGGCGGCGATGATGTTGTCTTTTAAACAGCACTAGAGGCCTTTTATAAACGTGTCGTCTTGCAACTTGAGAGCGTCTGTGGCTGCCCTGCGTGGGCTCCAGCACGCCAGCACGCCCCAACAGTGGAATGTCACACACACACACACACACACGCTGCGTGACTAATTGTAATAATGACTAATAGTAATAATACTACTACTGCACGACTGGCGTCAAAATGTAGGAGAAGTCGTGGAGGACGTGTCCGTCACGTCACAAGTCACGAGGGTGGCCGATAAATTATGCGCAGGCTTCATAAATTTAAATTAATTTTTTTTTTTTAAACTTCCCGTCTTCTCGGCTTCATTGTGGCTGACTTTTGGAGCACACGTGCACTAAGTTGTGTGTGTGTGTGTGTGTGTGTGTGTGTGTGTGTGTGTGTGTGTGTGTGTGTGTGTGTGTGTGTGTGTGTGTGAGAGAGAGACTCTCTCTGGTGGCAGAAAAGTGTATTACAGTCACATTAAAATCCAAACCTCAGTGGGCACACGTGTTAAGTACTTCACAATAGCATAGTCGGCCTAAGTATTCATTAAGTACCACCATAATCACCAACTTTGAGGCACAGTAGCGTAGGAGGCTTAAGTATTCATTAAACGTACCACTATAATCACCAACTTTGAGGCAGAGTAGCGTAGGAGGCTTAAGTATTCATTAAACACCAAGAAAGGGTATAAGCAACACTGTCATAAACATGTGCCATATAGTGAGACCACACTAAACAACACTGTCATAAACATGTGCCATATAGTGAGACCACACTAAACAACACTGTCATAAACATGTGCCATATAGTGAAACCACACTAAACAACACTGTCATAAACATGTGCCATATAGTGAGACCACACTAAACAAAACTGTCATAAACATGTGCCATATAGTGAAACCACACTAAACGACACTGTCATAATTATGTGCCATATAGTGAGACCACACTAAACAACACTGTCATAAACATGTACCATATAGTGAGACCACACTAAACAACACTGTCATAAATATGTGCCATATAGTGAAACCACACTAAACAACATTGTCATAAATATGTGCCATGTAGTGAATCCACACTAAACAACATTGTCATAAACATGTGCCATATAGTGAAACCACAGTAAACAACATTGTCAAAAACATGTGCCATATAGTGAGACCACACTCAACAACACTGTCACAAACATGTGCCATATAGTGAGACCACACTAAACAACACTGTCATAAACATGTGCCATATAGTGAGACCACACTAAACAACACTGTCATAAACATGTGCCATATAGTGAGACCACACTAAACAACACCGTCATAAATATATGCCATATACTGAGACCACATTAAACAACACTGCTATAAACATGTGCCAAATAGTGGGAGCACACTAAACAACACTGTCATAAACATGTGCCATATAGTGAGAACACACTAAACAACACTGTCATAAACAAGTGCCATATAGTGAGACCACACTAAACAACACTGTCATAAACGTGCCATATAGTGAATCCACACTAAACAACACTGTCATAAACATGTGCCTAATAGTGAGACGACACTAAACAACACTGTCATAAATATATGCCATATACTGAGACCACATTAAACAACACTGCTATAAACATGTGCCAAATAGTGAGACCACACTAAACAACATTGTCATAAACATGTGCCATATAGTGAGACCACACTAAACAACACTCTCATAAAAATGTACCATATAGTGAGACCCCACTAAACAACACGGTCATAAACATGTGCCATATAGTGAAACCGCACTAAACAACACTGTCATAAACATGTGCCATATAGTGAAACCGCACTAAACAACACTGTCATAAACATGTGCCATATAGTGAGACCACACTAAACAACACTGTCATAAATATATGCCATATACTGAGACCACATTAAACAACACTGCTATAAACATGCGCCAAATAGTGAGACCACACTAAACAACATTGTCATAAACATGTGCCATATAGTGAGACCACACTAAACAACACTCTCATAAAAATGTGCCATATAGTGAGACCCCACTAAACAACACTGTCATAAACATGTGCCAAATAGTGAGACCACACTAAACAAAACTGTCATAAATATATGCCATATACTGAGACCACATTAAACAACACTGCTATAAACATGTGCCAAATAGTGAGACCACACTAAACAACATTGTCATAAACATGTGCCATATAGTGAGACCACACTAAACAACACTCTCATAAAAATGTGCCATATAGTGAGACCCCACTAAACAACACTGTCATAAACATGTGCCAAATAGTGAGACCACACTAAACAACACTGTCATAAACACGTGCCATATAGTGAGACCACACTAAACAACACTCTCATAAAAATGTGCCATATAGTGAGACCCCACTAAACAACACTGTCATAAACATGTGCCATATAGTGAGACCCCACTAAACAACACTGTCATAAACATGTGCCATATAGTGAAACCGCACTAAACAACACTGTCATAAACATGTGCCATATAGTGAGACCACACTAAACAACACTGTCATAAATATATGCCATATACTGAGACCACATTAAACAACACTGCTATAAACATGTGCCAAATAGTGAGACCACACTAAACAACATTGTCATAAACATGTGCCATATAGTGAGACCCCACTAAACAACTCTGTCATAAACATGTGCCAAATAGTGAGACCCCACTAAACAACACTGTCATAAACATGTGCCAAATAGTGAGACCACACTAAACAACACTGTCATAAACATGTGCCATATAGTGAGACCACACTAAACAACACTGTCATAAACATGTGCCAAATAGTGAGACCACACTAAACAACACTGTCATAAACACGTGCCATATAGTGAGACCACACTAAACAACACTCTCATAAAAATGTGCCATATAGTGAGACCCCACTAAACAACACTGTCATAAACATTTACCATATAGTGAAACCACACTAAACAACACTGTCATAAACATGTGCCATATAGTGAGACCACACTAAACAACACTGTCATAAACACGTGCCATATAGTGAGACCACTCTAAACAACACTCTCATAAAAATGTGCCATATAGTGAGACCCCACTAAACAACACTGTCATAAACATGTGCCATATAGTGAAACCACACTAAACAACACTGTCATAAACATGTGCCATATAGTGAGACGACACTAAACAACACTGTCATAAACATGTGCCATATTTTCCAAGATGGCGGCGCCCGGACGGGCTGCAACCTCGAGGAGCTCCTGCTAAAGATGGAACATTTGGCAGAAATACCGGACAATTCTTCAAACTTTATGGCTGGCTCACATCGTGGTCACTCCGTGATCACGTACGACCGCCAGACACTTCTGGATGTGGACATATCGGGCCGTTTTGGACTGATAGACGCGTGCGTGCTAAACATGCTAACTAGCATGGGAATACGTCGGCGGCTACATCCAGCGGCCTGTGAAGCAGGGGAGTATAGTAGCAGCGGGGGCCGTCTACGGAGCAGACGCCAGCGGTGTGATCGGAAACGCGGATGTCGAGCGGGGCTAAAAACAAAGCAGAAGGCTAATCCCCACAGAACACCACTTCCCTCCATCCTGAAGCCGGATTTAAATGGAAGATGCGAGACTACTGGTCTGGGTAAGGAGTCAGTTAAATCACAACAAGTTTTTTCTGCTTTGAGTGTTTCAGAGTTGGACATGTGTTTTACTGAGGTGGCTAACTATGATGCGTGCAGTTTATCAAAGCAACAAACAAACAATCGGAAAATCTCCGATACTGAGGTGGCTAACCATGATGCGTGCAGTTTATCAAAGCAACAATCAAACAATCGGAAAATTCCTGTCGTATCAATTCCTAGATATGGTCGTAACTATACTAAATGCACTGGGCATAATAAACACAACATTATTAATATTGCTACTACGGATAATTTGATCAAAAACTCCCTAAAACATCCCACTACCTATAATATAGGTTTTTTAAACATAAGATCATTGTCTCCCAAAACGTTGTTAGTTAATGATATTATCAGAGACAACAATCTTAACGTCATCGGTCTCAGCGAAACCTGGCTTAAACCAAACAACTTTTTTGCGCTAAATGAGGCATGTCCTCCTAACTTTACACATGCGCATATTGCCCGTCCGCTTAAAAGGGGTTGGGGGGGTCGCACTAATATACAACGAAAACTTTAACCTTAGTCCTAACATAAATAATAAATATAAATCGTTTGAGGTGCTCACTATGAAGTCTGCCACACCGCTGCCTCTACACCTGGCTGTTATCTACCGCCCCCCAGGGCCCTATTCGGACTTTATCAATTAATTCTCAGAGTTCGTTGCTGATCTAGTGACACACGCCGATAATATAATCATAATGGGGGACTTTAATATCCATATGAATACCCCATCGGACCCACCGTGCGTAGCGCTCCAGACTATAATTGATAGCTGTGGTCTCACACAAATAATAAATGAACCCACGCATCGCAACGGTAATACGATAGACCTAGTGCTTGTCAGGGGTATCCCCGTCTCCAAAGTTACGATACTCCCGTATACTAAAGTATTGTCCGATCATTACCTTATAAAATTCGAGGTTCAGACGCATGTTCGTCAAAGTAATAATAATAATAACTGCTATAGCAGCCGCAACATTAATACAGCCACAACGACAACTCTTGCTGACCTACTGCCCTCGGTAATGGCACCATTCCCAAAGTATGTGGGCTCTATTGATAACCTCACTAACAACTTTAACGACACCCTGCGCGAAACCATTGATAACATAGCACCGCTAAAGTTAAAAAAGGCTCCAAAAAAGCGCACCCCGTGGTTTACAGAAGAAACTAGAGCTCAGAAATTATTATGTAGAAAGCTGGAACGCAAATGGCGCACGACTAAACTTGAGGTGCACCATCAAGGATGGAGTGATGGTTTAATAACTTATAAACGCATGCTTACCTTAGCTAAAGCTAAATATTACTCAAATCTCATCCACCGTAATAAAAACGATCCTACATTTTTGTTTAGTACGGTAGCATCGCTAACCCAACAAGGGACCCCTTCCAGTAGCTCAACCCACTCAGCTGATGACTTTATGCAATTCTTTAGTAAGAAAATTGAAGTCATTAGAAAGGAGATTAAAGACAATGCGTCCCAGCTACAACGGGGTTCTATTAACACTGATACGATTGTATATACGGCGGATACTGCCCTCCAAAATAGTTTCTCTCGTTTTGAGGAAATAACATTAGAGGAATTGTTACAACGTGTAAATGGAATAAAACAGACAACATGCTTACTTGACCCTCTTCCTGGGAAACTGATCAAGGAGCTCTTTGTATTATTAGGTCCATCAGTGCTAAATATTACTAACTTATCACTCTCCTCGGGCACTGTTCCCCTAGCATTCAAAAAAGCGGTTATTCATCCTCTTCTTAAAAGACCTAACCTCGATCCTGACCTCATGGTAAACTACCGACCGGTGTCTCACCTTCCCTTTATTTCAAAAATCCTTGAAAAGATTGTTGCGGAGCAGTTAAATGAACACTTAGCGTCTAACAATCTATGTGAAACCTTTCAATCCGGTTTCAGGGCAAATCACTCAACGGAGACAGCCCTCGCAAAAATGACTAATGATCTATTGCTAACGATGGATTCTGATGCGTCATCTATGTAGCTGCTCCTCGATCTTAGCGCTGCTTTCGATACCGTCGATCATAATATTTTATTAGAACGTATCAAAACACGAATTGGTATGTCAGACTTAGCCCTGTCTTGGTTTAACTCTTATCTTACTGATAGGATGCAGTGTGTCTCCCATAGCAATGTGACCTCGGACTACGTTAAGGTAACGTGTGGAGTTCCCCAGGGTTCGGTCCTTGGCCCTGCACTCTTCAGCATCTACATGCTGCCGCTAGGTGACATCATACGCAAATACGGTGTTAGCTTTCACTGTTATGCTGATGACACCCAACTCTACATGCCCCTAAAGCTGACCAACACGCCGGATTGTAGTCAGCTGGAGGCGTGTCTTAATGAAATTAAACAATGGATGTCCGCTAACTTTTTGCAACTCAACGCCAAAAAAACGGAAATGCTGATTATCGGTCCTGCTAGACACCGAACTCTATTTAATAATACAACTCTAACATTTGACAACCAAACAATTAAACAAGGCGACACGGTAAAGAATCTGGGTATTATCTTCGACCCAACTCTCTCCTTTGAGGCACACATTAAAAGCGTTACTAAAACGGCCTTCTTTCATCTCCGTAATATCGCTAAAATTCGCTCCATTCTGTCCACTAAAGACGCTGAGATCATTATCCATGCGTTTGTTACGTCTCGCCTCGACTACTGTAACGTATTATTTTCGGGTCTCCCCATGTCTAGCATTAAAAGATTACAGTTGGTACAAAATGCGCCTGCTAGACTTTTGACAAGAACAAGAAAGTTTGATCACATTACGCCTGTACTGGCTCACCTGCACTGGCTTCCTGTGCACTTAAGATGTGACTTTAAGGTTTTACTACTTACGTATAAAATACTACACGGTCTAGCTCCATCCTATCTTGCCGATTGTATTGTACCATATGTCCCGGCAAGAAATCTGCGTTCAAAGGACTCCGGCTTGTTAGTGATTCCCAAAGCCCAAAAAAAGTCTGCGGGCTATAGAGCGTTTTCCGTTCGGGCTCCAGTACTCTGGAATGCCCTCCCGGTAACAGTTCGAGATGCCACCTCAGTAGAAACATTTAAGTCTCACCTTAAAACTCATTTGTATACTCTAGCCTTTAAATAGACTCCCTTTTTAGACCAGTTGATCTGCCGTTTCTTTTCTTTTTCTTCTATGTCCCACTCTCCCTTGTGGAGGGGGTCCGGTCCGATCCGGTGGCCATGTACTGCTTGCGTGTGTATCGGCTGGGGACATCTCTGCGCTGCTGATCCGCCTCCGCTTGGGATGGTTTCCTGCTGGCTCCGCTGTGAACGGGACTCTCGCTGCTGTGTTGGATCCGCTTTGGACTGGACTCTCGCGACTGTGTTGGATCCATTGTGGATTGAACTTTCACAGTATCATGTTAGACCCGCTCGACATCCATTGCTTTCCTCCTCTCTAAGGTTCTCATAGTCATTATTGTCACCGACGTCCCACTGGGTGTGAGTTTTCCTTGCCCTTATGTGGGCCTACCGAGGATGTCGTAGTGGTTTGTACAGCCCTTTGAGACACTAGTGATTTAGGGCTATATAAGTAAACATTGATTGATTGATTGATATAGTGAGACCACACTAAACAACACTGTCATAAACATGTGCCATATAGTGAGACCACACTAAACAACATTATTATAAACATGTGCCATATAATGAGACCACACTGAACAATACTGTCATAAACATGTGCCATATAGTGAGACCACACTAAACAACACTGTCATAAACATGTGCCATATAGTGAGACCACACTAAACAACACTGTCATAAACATGTGCCATATAGTGAGACCACACTAAACAACACTGTCATAAACATGTGCCATATAGTGAGACCACACTAAACAACAATGTCATAAACATGTGCCATATAGTGAGACCACACTAAACAACACTGTCATAAACATGTGCTATATAGTGAAACCACACCAAACAACACTGTCATAAACATGTGCCATATAGTGAGACCACACTGATAAAGTTGAAGAATGCTCTTCAAAAACTTATTTGGAACATCCCACAGGTGTGCAGGCTAATTGGGAACAGGTGGGTGCCATGATTGGGTATAAAAACAGCTTCCCAAAAAATGCTCAGTCTTTCACAAGAAAGGATGGGGCGAGGTACACCCTTTTGTCCACAACTGCATGAGCAAACAGTTTAAGAACAACATTTCTCAAAGTGCAATTGCAAGAAATTTAGGGATTTCAACATCTACGGTCCATAATATCATCAAAAGGTTCGGAGAATCTGGAGAAATCACTCCACATAAGCGGCATGGCCGGAAACCAACATTGAATGACCGTGACCTTCGATCCCACAGACGGCATTGTATCAAAAACCGACATCAATCTCTAAAGGATATCACCACATGGGCTCAGAAACACTTCAGAAAACCACTGTCACTAAATACAGCTGGTCGCTATCTGTTAGTGCAAGTTAAAGCTCTACTATGCAAAGCGAAAGCCATTTATCAACAACATCCAGAAACGCTGCTTGCTTGTCAGGGTCCGAGATTATCTAAGATGGATTGATGCAAAGTGGAAAAGTGTTTGGTGGCCTGACGCGTCCACATTTCAAATTATTTTTGGAAATAATCGACATCGCATCATCCGGACCAAAGGAGAAGCGAACCATATAGATTGTTATCGACGCAAAGTTCAAAAGCCAGGATCTGTGATGGTATGGGGGTGCATTAGTGCCCAAGGCATGGGTAACTTACACATCTGTGAAGGCACCATTAATGCTGAAAGGTACATACAGGTTTTGGAACAACATATGCTGCTATCTAAGCGCCGTCTTTTTCATGGATGCCCCTGCTTATTTCAGCAAGACAATGCCAAGCCACATTCAGCACGTGTTACAACAGATTGGCTTCGTAAAAAATGAGTGCGGGTACTTTCCTGGCCCGCCTGCAGTCCGGACCTGTCTCCCATCAAAAATGTGTGGCGCATTCATTACTCCGGGGTCCACGCTGTCGTATTTTATGACTGAAGCTCTACATAAAACAAGAATGGTAAAGAATTCCACTTTCAAAGCTTCAACAATTAGTTTTCTCAGTTCCCAAACGTTTATTGAGTGTTGTTAAAAGAAAAGGTGATGTAACAGTGGTGAACATGCCCTTTCCCAACTACTTTGGCACGTGTTGCAGCCATGAATTTATAAGTTAATTATTATTTTCCAAAAAAAAAAATGAAGTTTATGAGTTTGAACATCAAATATGTTGTCTTTGTAGCATATTCAACTGAATATGGGTTGAACATGATTTGCAAATCATTGTATTGCGTTTATATTTACATCTAACACAATTTCCCAACTCATATGGAAACGGGGTTTGTAATATTTTGGCACAAACCGCTGTCATGCACGCCAAAGTTCTGCTTGCAGTCTGGTGTCAGTGATATGATTTTTGGGTTTCCACGTGCACCTCAAAAGTATCCTTAAAGAAAATAAGAGTCATTTGAGTAAGTAGTCGTTTTTTTTTTTTTTCTTCCCTCTTCTCCTCCCTGCTAATCTGGCTTCTTTACTCATCTGCCTGGCAAGGACTAAACTCTTTTCAGCCCACAACACCCGGGTCCAAATGTCAGGAGGTTGGCACGCTGCTTTCAAGCTCCGCCTTTCTCCAAGGGAAGAAAAGTGCACGTGAATAGTGCATGTGAAAAGTGCACGTGAAAAGTGCATGTGAAAAGTGCACGTGAAAAGGCCTGAGTAGCCAGCTGCATTAAAGGACAATTACAGAGGTGAACTATCTGCAGGGGGTCATGGGGGCCAATTGTGTCCCGTAGGGCCACTCGTGTCCCGTGGGGTCACTCGTGTCCTGTGGGGCCACTTGTGTGCGGGCCCTTCATTAGAAGCAGTGATGGAGGGATGCTGCGCCACACACTTGTTTTCTTCTTCTGTCATTTATCAATCAATCAATCAATCAATGTTTACTTATATAGCCCTAAATCACTAGTGTCTCAAAGGGCTGCACAAACCACTACGACATCCTCGGTAGGCCCACATAAGGGCAAGGAAAACTCACACCCAGTGGGACGTCGGTGACAATGATGACTATGAGAACCTTCGAGAGGAGGAAAGCAATGGATGTCGAGCGGGTCTAACATGATACTGTGAAAGTTCAATCCATAATGGATCCAAAACAGTCGCAAGAGTCCAGTCCAAAGCGAATCCAACACAGCAGCGAGAGTCCCGTTCACAGCGGAGCCAGCAGGAAAACATCCCAAGCGGAGGCGGATCAGCAGCGCAGAGATGTCCCCAGCCGATACACAGGCAAGCAGTACATGGCCACCGGATCGGACCCCCTCCACAAGGGAGAGTGGGACATAGGAGGAAAAGAAAAGAAACGGCAGATCAACTGGTCGAAAAAGGGAGTCTATTTAAAGGCTAGAGTATACAAATGAGTTTTAAGGTGAGACTTAAATGCTTCTACTGAGGTGGCATCTCGAACTTTTACCGGGAGGGCATTCCAGAGTACTGGAGCCCGAAATGAAAACGCTCTATAGCCCACAGACTTTTTTGGGGCTTTGGGAATCACTAATAAGCCGGAGTCCTTTGAACGCAGATTTCTTGCCGGGACATATGGTACAATACAATCGGCAAGATAGGATGGAGCTAGACCGTGTAGTATTTTATACGTAAGTAGTAAAACCTTAAAGTCACATCTTAAGTGCACAGGAAGCCAGTGCAGGTGAGCCAGTACAGGCGTAATGTGATCAAACTTTCTTGTTCTTGTCAAAAGTCTAGCAGGCGCATTTTGTACCAACTGTAATCTTTTAATGCTAGACATGGGGAGACCCGAAAATAATACGTTACAGTAGTCGAGGCGAGACGTAACAAACGCATGGATAATGATCTCAGCGTCTTTAGTGGACAGAACGGAGCGAATTTTAGCGATATTACGGAGATGAAAGAAGGCCGTTTTAGTAACGCTTTTAATGTGTGCCTCAAAGGAGAGAGTTGGGTCAAAGATAACACCCAGATTCTTTACCATGTCGCCTTGTTTAATTGTTTGGTTGTCAAATGTTAGAGTTGTATCATTAAAAAGAGGTCGGTGTCTAGCAGGACCGATAATCAGCATTTCCGTTTTTTTGGCGTTGAGTCGCAAAAAGTTAGCGGACATCCATTGTTTAATTTCATTAAGACACGCCTCCAGCTGACTACAATCCGGCGTGTTGGTCAGCTTTAGGGGCATGTAGAGTTGGGTGTCATCAGCATAACAGTGAAAGCTAACACCGTATTTGCGTATGATGTCACCTAGCGGCAGCATGTAGATACTGAAGAGTACAGGGCCAAGGACCGAACCCTGGGGAACTCCACACGTTACCTTAACGTAGTCCGAGGTCACATTGTTATGGGAGACACACTGCATCCTATCAGTAAGATAAGAGTTAAACCAAGACAGGGCTAAGTCTGACATACCAATTCGTGTTTTGATACGTTCTAATAAAATATTATGATCGACGGTATCGAAAGCAGCGCTAAGATCGAGGAGCAGCAACATAGATGACGCATCAGAATCCATCGTTAGCAATAGATCATTAGTCATTTTTGCGAGGGCTGTGTCCGTGGAGTGATTTGCCCTGAAACCGGATTGAAAGGTTTCACATAGATTGTTAGACGCTAAGTGTTCATTTAACTGCTCCGCAACAATTTTTTCGAGGATTTTTGAAATAAAGGGAAGGTGAGACACCGGTCGGTAGTTTACCATGAGGTCAGGATCGAGGTTAGGTCTTTTAAGAAGAGGATGAATAACCGCTTTTTTGAATGCTAGGGGAACAGTGCCCGAGGAAAGTGATAAGTTTATAATATTCAGCACTGATGGACCTAATAATACAAAGAGCTCCTTGATCAGTTTCCCAGGAAGTGGGTCAAGTAAACATGTTGTTTGTTTTATTCTATTTACACGTTGTAACAATTCCTTTAATGTTATTTCCTCAAAACAAGAGGAACTATTTTGGAGGGCAGTATCCGCCGTATATACAATCGTGTCAGTGTTAATAGAACCCCGTTGTAGCTGGGACGCATTGTCTTTAATCTCCTTTCTAATGACTTCAATTTTCTTACTAAAGAATTGCATAAAGTCATCAGCTGAGTGGGTGGAGCTACTGGAAGGAGTCCCTTGTTGGGTTAGCGATGCTACCGTATTAAACAAAAATTTAGGATCGTTTTTATTACGGTGGATGAGATTTGAGTAATATTTAGCTTTAGCTAAGGTAAGCATGCGTTTATAAGTTATTAAACTATCACTCCATGCTTGATGGTGCACCTCAAGTTTAGTCGTGCGCCATTTGCGTTCCAGCTTTCTACATAATAATTTCTGAGCTCTAGTTTCTTCTGTAAACCACGGGGTACGCTTTTTTGGAGCCTTTTTTAACTTTAGCGGTGCTATGTTATCAATGTTTTAGGGAATTTTTGATCAAATTATCCGTAGTAGCAATATTAATAATGTTGTGTTTATTATGCCCAGTGCATTTAGTATAATTACGACCATATCTAGGAATTGATACGACGGGAATTTTTCAATTGTTTGTTTGTTGCTTTGATAAACTGCACGCATCATAGTTTGCCACCTCAGTAGAACACATGTCCAACTCTGAAACAATCAAAGCAGAAAAAACTTGTTCTAATTTAACTGACTCCTTACCCAGACCAGTAGTCTCGCATCTTCCATTTAAATCCGGCTTCAGGATGGAGGGAAGTGGTGTTCTGTGGGGATTAGCCTTCTGCTTTGTTTTTAGCCCCGCTCGGCATCCGCGTTTCCGATCACACCGCTGGCGTCTGCTCCGTAGACGGCCCCCGCTGCTACTAGACTCCCCTGCTTCACAGGCCGCTGGATGTAGCCAACGAAGTATTCCCGTGCTAGTTAGCAGATCTAGCAAGCACGCGTCTATCAGTCCAAAACGGCCCGATATGTCCACATCCAGAAGTGTCTGGCGGTCGTACGTGATCACAGAGTGACCACGATGTGAGCCAGCCATAAAGTTTGAAGAATTGTCCGGTATTTCTGCCAAATGTTCCATCTTTAGCAGGAGCTCCTCGAGGTCGCAGCCCTACCGGGCGCCGCCATCTTGGATCTTTCTTTACTTCACTTTTACCACACTGCAGGGGGCATTGATCAATCAATCAACCAAAGTATGAAGTTAAAGTAGCAATGATAGACACACACACACACACACACACATTTTTTCCTACGGCCGTAAATCACAAGTGTCTCAAAGGGCTGCCCAAGCCACAACGACCATAGCTCAATGACGTTGTCATTGGCAGTGTGCAAGCAGACAACTTTATCTACACTTTAATATCGCATTAATAACACTTTAATATCACTTTGATATCACTTTGATATCATTTTAATATCACTTTAATATCACTTTAATATCACTTTAATATCACTTTGCTATCATTTTAATATCACTTTAATATCACTTTATCATTTTAATATCACTTTAATATCACTTAAATATCACTTTGATATAATTTTAATGTCACTTTGATATCATTTTAATATCACTTTAATAATACTTTAATATCACTTTATCACTTTAATATCACTTTAATATCCCTTTAATATCACTTTGATATCACTTAAATATCACTTTATTATCACTTTAATATCACTTTAATATCACTTTATTATCGCTTTAATATCACTTTAATATAATTTTGATATCACTTTATCACTTTATTATCACTTTAATATGACTTTATTACCACTTTAATATCACTTTAATATCACTTTATAATTAATTTAATATCACTTTAATATTACTTTGATATCACTTTAATATCACTTCAATATCGCTTCAATATCACTTTATCACTTTATAATTAATTTAATATCACTTTATTATCACTTTGATATCACTTTAATATCGGTTTGATATCCATTTAATATCACTTTGATATGACTTTATTATCACTTTGATAACACTTTAATATCACTTTATTATCACTTTGAAATCACGTAATCACTTTAAAATCACTTTAATATCACTTTAATATCACTTTGAAATCATTTTAATATCACTTTAATTTCACTTTAATATCACTTTGATATCACTTTGATATCATTTTAATGTCACTTTGATGTCATTTTAATATCACTTTAATAGTACTTTAATATCACTTTATCACTCTAATATCACTTTAATATCACTTTAATATCCCTTTAATATCCCTTTAATATCACTTTGATATCACTTAAATATCAGTTTATTATCACTTTAATATCACTTTCTTATCGCTTTAATATCACTTTAATATCATTTTGATATCACTTTATCACTTTATTATCACTTTAATATCACTTTATTACCACTTTAATATCACTTTAATATCACTTTATAATTAATTTAATATCACTTTATTATCACTTTGATATCACTTTAATATCACTTTGATATCCATTAAATATCACTTTGATATCACTTTATTATCACTTTGATATCACTTTATTATCACTGTGATATCACAGCTATGAGCAGCTTAAAACTGTTTTGCAACTGTCTTCAACTTCTGTGCATGTATGTACATGTGTACACTAGGGTTGTACTATTTACTGGTACTAGTCTAGTATCCTCTAAAGACTAAGCTTTGTCTCCATGGCGACGAATGAAGTAAGTTTCTTCCAAGTTGCATTATCACTGGAGGACAAAGAACAGGTAACATGCTTCACTACACACCGTAGGAGGATACAAGAGCTCACTGGCGTCACACTGTAAACAAATGCCATGGGTGGATCTACACCTGACATCCACTGTAATGATACCAAGTACATGAGCGTATCTAGTGGATACTACTATGATTACATCGATTCGTAGTATGTTTATAAAGTCAGTAAATATGTCCCTGGACACATGAGGACTTTGAATATGACCAATGTATGATCCTGTAACTACTTGGTATCAGATCAATACCTAAATGTGTGGTATCATCCAAAACTAATGTCAGGTATCAAGGATAAGTGATTATTA
>NC_084622.1:13420488-13597988 GCF_033978795.1 Nerophis ophidion
CACACACACACACACACAATGTACTCAGACATATACACACACACACACACACACACACACACACACAAATACACACACGCCAAGCCTAATGACAGACAGACAGACAGTCACAAATCCAGTGAAGAGCGAACACACACACACTGTACTCAGACACACACACACACACACGCACAGACACATGTACACAACACACACACAATGTACCGAGACACACACACGCCCAGCCTAATGTAACAAAGTCACAAATCAACTGAAGAGCGAACACACACAGCGACACACACACACTGTACTCAGACAAACACACACACACACACACCCCCACACACACTATATTCAAAGACACACACACACATACACACACAGTACTCTGTACTCACACAAACACAATGTACTCAGACACACACGCAAACACACTGTACTGAGACACAAACACACTGTACTGAGACACAAACACACTGTACTTAGACACCCACACATGCACACACACACACACACACACACTGTACTCAGACATATACACACACACACACACACACACACGCTCACACATTCACACACACCCAGCCTAATGTGACAGACAAAGTCACAACTCAAGTGAAGAGCGAACACACACACACACACACACACAATGTACTCAGACACACACACACACACGCCCAGCCTAATGTAACAAAGTCACAAATCTACTGAAGAGCGAACACACACAGCGACACACACACATTGTACTCAGACACACACACACACTGTATTCAAAGACACACATACAAACACAGTACTTAGACACACACACACTCTGTACTCACACACACAAACACAATGTACTCAAACACACACGCAAACACACTGTACTGAGACACACACACACACTGTACTCAGACATACACACACACACACACTGTACTCAGACACAAACACACACACACACGCACACACTGTACTGAGACATACACACACATATACTGTACTCAGACACACACACACACACACACACACACACACACACAATGTACTCAGACACACATACACACACACACACACACACACACACAGTACCCAGACACACACACACACACACACACGCACGCCCAGCCTAATATGACAGACAAAGTCACAAATCAAGTGAAGAGCGAACACACACACACACACACACACACACACATACACTTGGGTGGTACTAAGAGGCGCTTTTCATTTCAAGTTGAGTTCCTTCTGAAAAGGACCCCTGGGTCAGGAAGGACCAAGCTAGGATGCCCTTTACCTACCAGTGCCTGGAACCCTGTGCTGCCAGTGCTTGGTACCCCGTGCTGCCAGTGCTTGGTACCCCGCGCTGCCAGTGCCTGGTACCCCGCGCTGCCAGTGCCTGGTACCCTGTGCTGCCAGTGCTTGGTACCCCGTGCTGCCAGTGCTTGGTACCCAGTGCTGCAGTGCTTGGTACCCAGTGCTGCAGTGCTTGGTACCCCGTGCTGCCAGTGCTTGATACCCTGTGCTGCCAGTGCTTGGCACCCCGCGCTGCCAGTGCCTGGTACCCCGCGCTGCCAGTGCTTGGTACCCCGTGCTGCCAGTGCTTGGTACCCCGTGCTGCCAGTGCTTGGTACCCAGTGCTGCAGTGCTTGGTACTCCGTGCTGCCAGTGTTTGGTACCCCGTGCTGCCAGTGCTTGCTACCCAGTGCTGTAGTGGTTGGTACCCCGTGCTGCCAGTGCTTGGTACCCAGTGCTGCAGTGCTTGGTACCCTGTGCTGCTAGTGCTTGGTACCCCGTGCTGCCAGTGCTTGGTACCCAGTGCTGCAGTGCTTGGTACCCCGTGCTGCCAGTGTTTGGTATCCCGTGCTGCCAGTGCTTGGTACCCCGTGCTGCCAGTGCTTGGTACCCCGTGCTGCCAGTGCCCGGTACCCTGACTCGATACAGCACTGGACGATGTACACAATGAGCCTGATCTACTAAGATCCTAATAACAGGTGCTAAATAGCTTGTGCAAACTATAAAATGATGTGTACAGTTAGTGGGCATGTTGCATGTGATCTACTAAGATTGTACGATACAGACTGTCACCATGGAAACACTCATTTCCCTCCACCTTTATGGCATCCTCTGGTCCAAGTATAAAAGTATGCACCACCTTTTCTCGGACAAGGTGTCACCAAGTGAGTGTGCCAAAGGTGCAGTCTGGGAGGCGCGGCGGTGCTAGTCACATCAGCCCGTTTTGTTTGTGCTTTCCAGTGTTTTCGTGTTAGTTCCTGTCCCGTGTTTTTCTTTTGGCAGCCATTCCGATTGTGTTGGTGTTTTTCCGTGGCTGCTTCACTTCTGTCCCGGAGCATTTCCATTCTGCTCCCGCCTTTTGTTTTTTTTGCTTCTTTAATTAGTAAATACCACTCTGCTACTTTGTGGACGCCGTCTGCTCCATATTTCATAGGAAGTGTGTTTTGCTGTGTTCCAGCATTTTGTTTTGTGTCTTTTATATTCTGGCCGTTTGGAGCATTTCCTTTCTGTTCCCGCCTTTTGTTTTTTTTTTTGCTTCTTTAATAAATACCACTCTTCTACTTTGTGGACGCCTTCTGCTCCATGTTTCATAGGAAGTGTTTTTTTGCTGTGTTCCGGCATTTTGTTTTGTGTCTTTTATAGTCTGGCCGTTTGGAGCACAACCCTTCTGCTCCCGCCTTCTGTTTTTTGCTTCATTAATTAATAAATACCACTCTTCTGCTTTGTGGATGCCGTCTGCTCCACTTTTTATAGGAAGTATTTTTTGCTGTGTTCCAGCATTTTTTTTTGTGTCTTTTATAGTATGATCGTTTGGAGAATTTCCCTTCTGCTCCCGCCTTTTGTTTTTTGCTTCTTTAACTAATAAATACCACTCTTCTACTTTGTGGACGCCGTCCGCGCAACGTTTCATAGGAAGTATTTTTTGCTGTGTTCCAGCATTTTGTTTTGTGTCCTTTATAGTATGATCGTTTGGAGCATTTCCCTTCTGCTCCCGCCTTTTGTTTTTTGCTTCTTTAACTAATAAATACCACTCTTCTACTTTGTGGACGCCGTCCGCGCAACGTTTCATAGGAAGTGTTTTTTGCTGTGTTCCAGCATTTTGTTTTGTGTCTTTTACAGTGTGTCCGTTTGGAGCATTTCCCTTCTGCTCCTGCCTTTTGTTTTTGCTTCTCTAATTAATAAATACTACTCTGCTTCTTTGGGCGCCGTCTGTTCCACATTTCTTTGGAAGTGTTTTTTTCTGTGTTCCAGCATTTTGTTTTGTGTCTTTTATAGTCTGGCAGTTTGGAGCATTTTCATCCTGCTCCCGCCTTTTGTTTTTTTGCTTCTTTAATTAGTAAATACCACTCTGCTACTTTGTGGACGCCGTCTGCTCCACGTTTCACAGGAAGTGTTTTTTTGCTGTGTTCCAGCATTTTGTTTTGTGTCTTTTATAGTCTGGCCGTTTGGAGCATTTCCCTTCTGCTCTCGCCTTTAGTTTTTTTATTCTTTAATTAATAAATACCACTCTGCTTCTTTGTGGACGCCATCTGCTCCACATTTCTTTAGAAGTGTTTTTTGCTGTGTTCCAGCATTTTGTTTTGTGTATTTTATAGTCTGATCGTTTGGAGAATTTCCTGTGTGGTTTTCTTAAATACCACTTTTTTACTTCACGCTGCGACCTCGTTCGTCTGCATCCTAAAAATCACAACAACTGTGTCCTCCACGGCGCATCCTTACCTTGGCTTGACAGTTTTCTTGGGATAGCGCGTCTGGAATGGCAAGGAAATTATATTGCAATATATTTTTCCATATATACTATTTATTACAATATTAGATCCATTTTCATCCCAAAAAATAAACACCATTTAGAAAAAAAATACAAATACATAAATGAATAAATAAAATAAAATAAAAATAATAATAATAATAATTTACGTTTGTTAAAATCTCAAAATGCTACAAGGTATTAAAAAATAATAAATATCTAAAATAAGATTAAAAAAATTAATAAAAATAATAATAATAAAAATAATACAAAATAATAAAAAATACAACATAGATAAATACATTGAAAATTAAAAAAATCAAACATAAAATAAATTTTAAAAAACAGAAAAAAACTAAACTAATCATTTGAATTGGTTTTACTTGCTGCTTGCAACATTTACACACGGATGCCTAGAGGGCGCCAACTTTACAATGTATATCACGTAGTTTATCCCGCCCTGTTACTGCTTCTCGTACGTAACGACGTAACTATGTACGTCGTAACACACGCACGGGCATTAGCTTTAAGTATTGTTAGCGATCAAAAGCAATTTGTGTTGCTAACGTTAGCTGTCCTCGAATGTAAACAACAACATGAATGCAAATTTGTTCATTTCATTTCATTGATGTGCATTTTTTGATCAAAAGACAATTCAACTTTCGCAACAAAACACATATTTACACAGCAATGCTTGAGAAGGAACAGGATGAAGGAAATATTATATTTCCTGCCCCCTTCAACATAATCAGTAGTCTTGCTTCATGGATAGTCCAGATCAGCAAGTTTCCAAACCAAACAAATACATCCAAATATCATGAAAACAAAGAAAAACGTGATGCTGGGTCAATTTGGGGAAACAAGCTCAACCTGTAAGTTTCTTTTCAGTTCTGTCCGCCGTTTTAATCTCCCACCCTGCTTCTTCTATTTTGTCGTTTCTGGCGGACGGCACCATGCGCAAATAACAGTAGCTCTGACAGCCGTAAATTGACTCAGCAGCACCACCTGTCGTCGTAGAGTGCCAATTACAGGTACTACGAGTGTTAAATGTATGGATCGAGCAGGGTGGATTATTACTGCCAACATTTTTGACTTGAAGACATTTTTTTTTACACTTGAGAATTGTTTTTTTTTATTTGAAGAAAATTGTTTAGATTTTTTTACTTGCGAAAACATATTTTTTATTGAAGAAAATTGATTTTTTTTTTAACATGCAAATTTTTTTTTTTACTTTCAGAAAGTTGTTTTTGTACTTGACAATAGTTGCTTTCACTTGCAGAAAGTAGTTTTTATACATTCAAATAATTTTTTACTTGCATAAAATTGTTTTAAAACAAATTGTTTTTTTTTACTTGCAGAAAGTTGTTCTTATACATGAAAATAATTTTTGACTTACATAAAATTGTTTCTATACTTGAAAATCATTTTTTTTTTCTTGCAGAAAGTCGTTTTTATACTTGCATTTTTTTTAACTTGCATACAACAGTTTTTATACTTGAAAATCGTTTTCTTATTTGCATAAAAGTGTTTTTTACTCACAATTTTTTTTTGCTTGCATAAAATTGTTTTTCTACTTTAAAATAATTGTTTTACCTGCATAAAATAGTTTTTATACTTGCAAATATTTTTTTTACTTGCATAATATAGTTTGTATTGTCTTAACTTGTTTTTTTACTTGCGGAAAGTTGTTTTTATACTTGAAATTATATTTTTTACTTGCATAATTTTGTTTTTGTACTTGAAAATATATTTTTACTTGCAGAAAATAATTTTTTTACTTGCAAATAATTTTTTTACTTACATAAATTTGTTTTTATATTTGAATATGTTTTTTTTACTTGCAGAAAGTTGCTTTTATACTTGCGAATATTTTTTGTTAAGTGCATAAAATTGTTTTTATACTTGAAAATCGTTTTTTAATTTACATAAAATTGTTTTTATACTTGAAAATGTTTTTTTTACTTGCAAAAAGTTACATGCAAATAATTTTTTACTTGCATAAAATTGTTTAATTACTTGAAAATCTTTTTTTTCATTTGAATAAAATAGTTGTTATACTTGCAAATATTTTTTTTACTTGCATAGTATAGTTTTTATAATTTAAAATCCTTTTTTTTACTTGCAGAAAGTAGTTTTTTTACTTGCAAATATTTTTTTTTACTTACATAAAATTGTTTTTATATTTGAAAATCTTTTTTTTTTACTTGCAGAAAGTTGTTTTTATACTTGCGAATATTTTTTTTACTTGCATAAAATTGTTGTTATACTTGAAAATTGTTGTTTTACTTGCACAAAATTGTTTTTATACTTAAAAACGTTTTTTATTACTTGCAAAAAAGTAGTTTTCATACATGTAAATAATTTTTGACTTCCATCAAATTGTTTAATTACTTGAAAATCTTTTTTTTTCTTGCACAAAATAGTTTTTATACTTGTAAATATTTTTTTTACTTACATAAAATTGTTTTTAAACCTGAAAATTGTTTTTAAACCTGAAAATTGTTTTTTTTACTTGCAGAAAGTTGTTTTTTACTCGCAAATCTTTTTTTTTAACTTGCATAAAATTGTCTTTGTACTTGAAAATATTGTTTTTGTTTGCAGAACGTTTTTTTATACATGAAAATCATTGTTTTACTTGCATAAAATAGTTTTTATACTTGAAACTATTATTTTTTACTCGCATAAAATTATTTTTAGTCTTGAAAATGTTTTTTTTTTTGCTTGCTTGCTTACTTGCGAATTGGTTTATTTCTTATAGAAAGGTGTTTTTTTCACCTTTTTACTTGTAGAAAAATTTATGTTGTTTTTACTTGGGAATGTTTTTTGATATGGAAAAAAAACCTTTTTTTTAATGGCAATATTTTTTGTGTTTTTTTTTTTTTTAAGTTTTGGCCTTAATTTCACCCCATGTTGGTACCCCAACATATGGGTGCTAAAAAGTAATACATTGCAGGTAAGCAACCATGCTCCGATTTTTTTGTCACATGAAAATTGCAAACTACACCAAAGTATGTGCTTCACTATTAAAAACAAATCTATTTTCACTCCAGCATTAATCAGCAGAACAGATATCTGCATTAGCTCCATGAATGTTGTGGAGTTATATAACCGACACACTGGGGAGTAAAATCAGCAAAGTTAAGATGAGAAAGTACAGTACCATGCCCAGTTTTTGGTAAGGAACATTTTTTTTGGCACCCTTCACACAATTATTACAAATAAAAATATGAAAAAAGGGGACCTATACCGAATGAAATGTTTTTGACACAGCAAAACACGGTGTCTGGTTTACAATTGGAATGGTGAATCCAAATCTGGCTTGTGTTTCCACCACAATATAAGTATGAAGGGTGGAGGTAGTTTCCATAGCAACCGTGCAGCGTAACAAGCGCAGTGCACCAATTAGACCAACAGAGAAAAGAAATGTTAGTTTTTGTCGGTCAACCAACAAGCTGGACTGTAAGTTCTGTCCCGTGGTTGTTACCCCATCACAAGATCCACGGTACGGATACCCTTTGCAATTTTGCCAAAGGAAACCTGAAACTGTACTGACTGAAAAGATTTCGGCCCACGATATAATTCAGCGTTGGTTTGGAACGGTACACACCAAGATGGCTCGTGTTTCCACCGCCGCATAAGTAAGCAGGTTAAACACCGAAGACTTTTTCCAGCCGTGAATAAAGTGCAGCGTGTGGAAGTGCGCCCTTCAAGGTGGCTTCTTACCCCAACACCAGGCTGCCAATAAGCACAGTTTAAGAGCAGGGATCTCAACCATCATTTGGCCACAAGATGGGTTGCAGTTGTAATACTCTTCTCCACCACTGGTGGCAGCAATGATAATCGCAAACAAACAGAAGAAGTTTGGACTCATAGAGAATTTTCCTGAGCGCAAAAATTATGACTGAAGTGGTAAAGCTGCATGTAAATTTGCACCTGGATTTTATTGACTGTTTAGTTCAGAAACATGTTTATTATTAATTTAGTTGTTTTTGTGTGCTAATGTTTGAGTGGGTTTAAAAAGGTTAAGACCCCCTGGTGTAAAATATGATCCCTTGCCTTTGCCAAAGGAAATGTGAAAAATGTGAATCTTACAAAAAAAAATGTTTTACATCTCAGATGGTTTAGCAAAATGTGGTTGAGCATTACGGTTAGGACCGGGGCATTAAGCTCTGGCTTGTGTTACCCCCACAGGATGGCGCTAGCCATGAGGGGCCGTTAGGGACATTATTCAGAGTTACCTCTTACATACACTACTGAAGCACTCTCATACACACTACTGAAACACTCTTATACACACTACTGAAACACTCATATGCACTACTGACACACTCTCATACAAACTACTGAAACACTCTTATACACACTACTGAAATGCTCTCAGATAAACAACTGGAATGTTTTTATCTCATACACACGACTGAAACACTCTCATACACACTACTGAAATGCTCTCACATAAACAACTGAAATGTTTTTCTATCATACACGCTACTGAAACACTCTTATACACGACTGAAATTCTCTCACATAAACAACTGACATTTTTTTCTCTTACACACACTACTGAAACACTCATATGCACTACTGACACACTCTCATACAAACTACAGAAACACTTTTATACACACTACTGAAATGCTCTCACATAAACAACTAGAATGTTTTTCTCTCATACACACTACTGAAACACTCTTATACACGGTACTGAAATGCTCTCATATGAACAACTGAATTGTTTTTCTCTCACGCACACTACTGAAACACTCTTATACACACTACTGAAATGCTCTCACATAAACAACTGGAATGTGTTTCTCATACACACTACTGAAACACTCTTATACACACTATTGAAATGCTCTCACATAAAGAACTGGAATGTTTTTCTCTCACACACACTCCCGAAACACTCTCATACACAATACTGAAACACTCTCATACACACTTCTGAAAAACTCTTATACACACTACTGAAATGCTCTCACATGAACAACTGAATTGTTTTCCTCTCACACACACTACTGAAACACTCTTATACACACGACTGACACACTCTCACGCACACTACTGAAACACTCTCATACACACTACTGAAACACTCTCACACACACTACTGAAACACTCTCATATGTAAGAGGTCATTCTGAATAGTGTCCCTAATGATCCCTCATACCCGCTGCGTTGCGTGACACAAAACTTAAGACATGTCGCAGTGTTGCTTTTATGTGCTCCTACTTAGTTCTTGCATGCATTCCTCCCAAACTGGAGTAAAAAAAAAGTGTTTTAAATGTGGGCCCGGGGAGGGCCCCGGGGGATCATATTCTGGCAATGAGCGGGCGATATGTCGTTTAGAAATGTTGTGAAGCGCTGTTGACGGTCAGTGAAAAAGCCGTTCACCTACTAGCACGGGAGCCGCTAGGGCTGGAAACAGTGAGAGGACTGAAGCGCTGGCCGTGCCAAACCATGGAGTCAAGTCTGGGGCTGGCTCCACCAAGTCCACAAAGGGCCCCAGGCGGAAGGGAGGGGGTGAGGGGGGGGGGGGGGGGGGGGGGTGTACTGTATGTACTCCGCCCCCCTCCCCCGCCCCCACCGTCCTCCCGCCCTGCAGCGACGCACGCAGAAGCATCTCGGGGAAAGTGATCCCTGACCTGGATGTCACATGACCCCGCATATATCTAACTGTGAGGTCAGAAGTTAAACCAACCCGACTGGCCCCTCCCATCCTGACCCGTGGCTTTGACCTCTTCATTCATACTCTTTCGGGGAGAAAAAGAGAGAAAGATGACGTCTGGTGAATTATAAGTGGCAAGGCAGACTAACTATTTACAATTATTTAGTCATATTGTTATTATAAGCGCTAATGCAGACAATTTATTTAGAACTATTTAGTCATATTGTTATTATAAGCGCTAACACAAACAAACTATTTACAACTATTTAGTCATATTGTTATGATAATCATTACTTCAGACAAACCATTTACAATTATTTAGTCATATTGTTATTATAAGTCTTATTATAGTCATATTGTCGTTATAAGCGCTAACACAGACAAACTATTTATAACTATCCAGTCATATTGTTATTATAAGTCGTATTATAGTCATGTTGTTATTATAAGCACTAACGAAGACAAACTATTTACAACTATTTAGTCATATTGTTATCATAAGCGATAACGCAGACAGACTAGAACTATTTAGTCATACTGTTATGATAAGCACTACTTCAGGCGAAGTATTTACAATTATTTAGTCATATTGTTATTATAAGAGGTAACGCAGAACAAATTATTTAGAACTATTTAGTAAAATTGTTATTATAAGCGCTAACGCATACAAACTACAACTATTTAGTCATATTGTAATGATAAGCACTACTTCAGACGAACTATTTACAATTATTTATTCATATTGTTATTATAAGCACTCAAGCAAACAAATTATTTAGAACTATTTAGTCAAATTAATATTATAAGCGCTTACGCAGACAAACTAGAACTATTTAGCCGTATTGTTATTATAAGTGCTAACACGGACAAACTATTTAGAACTATTTAGTCATATTGTTATGACCCCAAAGGGAATAAGCGGTAGAAAAGGTATGGATGGATGGTTACCATTAGCGCTCACGCAGACAAACTATTTAGAACAATTTAGTCTAATTGTTATTATAAGCGCTAATGCAAACAAACTATTTAGAATGTTGTGACAGACTTTTCAAGCCGTCGTGCGGGCTCCAAGTACCGTCAAGGAAGGACATAGCGGCGGCACGTTTAGGCTTCTTTATTTTTCAAAAGAGACTGCTTTTCAGCTGCTCCATCTGCCGCTCGCTCTTCCACTTGCCTTCTGCTTCGTGCGTCGTAGCCTTTCTCGTCTCTCTCTCTCAGCGTCAGCTTCCCTCTTGCTCCTTTTCGTCTCTCCACCTCTTTCTCTGACGTTAAAATCTGTCGCCCTTTTATACAGTGCGAGAGGATTACCTAATTGTCCAAAGGTGCGCAATCCACGCACCTGTTCTTGATTGCGGCGTCATTCCCGGCACGCCCCGCCTCGCCATTCGCTTGCCGTCCACGGCTCCTCGCCGCCATTTTTGGGCCGGACTGTGGCGTGCCCCGCCTCGCTGTCGGACTACCGGCCACACCTCTCCACAAACGTTATTGTAATTATAAGCACTAACGCAGACAAACTATTTAGAACTATTTACAACGTTATTGTTATCATAAGCGCTAACGCAGACAAACTATCAAGATCTTGTGTACCAATGTTGACATGATCGACTGATCAGTCGCTTCCTTGCTCCTCCAACTTTATTGTAGATCATAAATCATGCCTCTCACCTGGATAGTAGAAGACTGAGGACGTACTCTGACAAGTTGGTACTAGGGTTGTATGGTATACCGATTTTAGTATAGTACCGTGTCACAGAAAAGGGAGAACGGACACATTTTGGTAGACAATTAACATTTCTCCTCTGGTTGTATAAAAGGGGAGAAGGAGGAGAGATCGGGGCAGAAGGAGTAGGAGAACCTGCAGCAGTACCTGACGAGCGAAAACAACGGAGAGCGAGACGACGACGAAGAGGGCAGCTGAAAAGCAACGGAGTAGCGAGCAGCAGAGAAGGAGCTGAAAAGCGACCAGACCTGAAGACAAAGCGTATTTGAAAACATAAACAAGAGTCAAACCTGCCCGAAAACCATGTCCTTCCTTGATGGTCCTGGGAACCCCCACGACAATGGCAAGAGTCTGTCACAAGGATCAAACATTACAGGGAGACATAACAGGGTCAAACATTACAGGGAGACAGAAAAGGATCAAACATTACAGGGAGACAGAACAGGATCAAACATTGCAGGGAGACAGAACAGGATCAAACATTACAGGGAGACAGAACAGGGTCAAACATTACAGGGGGACAGAACCGGGTCAAACATTACAGGGAGACAGAACAGGATCAAGCATTACAGGGAGACAGAAAAGGATCAAACATTACAGGGAGACAGAACAGGATCGCTGACAAAAAAGTGAGGTACAGGTAAACAATGGTGGGGATGAGAAAAAAAAATCGGTGTAAGCCCAGGCTCCTGGAGAGGGGGTCCAGACTGAGACCAAGGGACAAAGCAACTCATCATAGCTCTGCATTCAACAGCAGTTACCTCACTGCATGTCGCACCTCAAAGCAATGTCCTTCCTGAGTGGTCCATGGAACCCGCACGACGACAGCAAGCGACTGTCACAGTGCACTCTAACATCAACAACATTTATTTACAGTAAATGAAAAAAAGGGTCATACGTCCTATTTAGCGTCGCCACGCAGTCTAAATAAATGTGGAAAAAAAGATTTATTCTCATTTCCCAGTTGTCCCTTTATAGTCCTCATCAATGTGTCAAAATCAATAGTGTCCATGTGTCCACATGGCATTACTATCACTGAGTTTGTAGAGAATCCTGCCAACATTCTGACCTGCAGTGATGCAACATGCCGTCCACGTTGACCTTTGGCCCCAACTCGTGCTGGATAGGCTTCAAAATCAATAGGACTCTCTCTCTCTCTGACAACACTGTCCTCGTTGCAGGGAAGATGCGAGTCATGCACATATTGTAACGCTGCAGAAGGTAAAGACAATCCTTCCTCTTCGACTTCTAGCTTCATTTTGTGTTAGATGGGCTTTTAAAAATCAATAGTGTTCTTGCCTTCGTGTAGCACTGAAAGTCATGCGAATCTAAGCAGCGAGAGAGGTGACGTTTTGCCGGGATGGCAACATATGTTGCTCCAAAAGCTGTATGTATCTTTCAGTATTAATGGTGCCTTCACAGATGTGTAAGTTACCCATGCCTTGGGCACTAATACACCCCCATACCATCACAGATGCTGCCTAGAACACTTTCACCCTAGAACAATCCGGATGGTTGTTTCTTGGTCCTGAGGACTCGACGTCCACAGTTTCCAAAAACAACTTGGAATGTGGACTCATCAGACCACAGAACACAAAGCGTTTCTGGGTGTTGTTGATAAATGGCTGTGGCTTTGCACAGTAGAGTTTTAACTTGCACTTACAGATGTAGCGACCCACTGTATTTACTTCAAGTGGTTTTCTGGTGTGTTCCTGAGTCCATGTGGTGATGTCCCTTACACACCGATGTCGCTTTTTGATGCGGTACCGCCTGAGTGCAGTTATTTCTCCAGATTCTCTCAACTTTTTGATAATATTACAAGACCTTGGAAGGTGAAATCCCTAAATTCTTTGCAATAGCTCGTTAAAAATGTTGTTCTTTTAAACAATTTGCTCACGCATTCAATGACAAAGTGGTGACCCTCGCCCCTAACCTGACTCTGGCCAGATCCTTGTAGTCGGCTGCGCTCCACACAAGGATCTGAGCTCGAAGACAAAGCAAACTCCTTCAAGATAGCAAAACATAATGAAATAATCAGGATCGCCAGGTGAAGCCAGCAGTGTTTCTGGGTGTTGTTGATAAATGTCTTTGGCTTTGCATAGTAGAGTTTTAACTTGCACTTACAGAAGTAGCAACCAACTGTAGTTACTGACAGTGGTTTTCTGGAGTGTTCCTGAGCCCATGTGGTGATATCCTTTACACACTGACTTCGCTTTTTGATGCAGTACCGCCTGAGTGCAGTTATTTCTTCAGATTCTCTCAACCTTTTGATAATATTACAAGACCTTGGATGGTGAAATCTCTAAATTATTTGCAATACCTCGTTAAAAATGTTGTTGTTTTAAAAAATTTGCTCACGCATTCAATGACAAAGTGGTGACCCTCGTCCCTAACCTGACTCTGGCCAGATCCTTGTAGTCGGCTGCGCTCCACACAAGGATCTGAGCTCGAAGACAAAGCAAACTCCTTCAAGGTAGCAAAACATAATGAACTAATCAGGATCGCCAGGTGAAGCCAGCAGCGTTTCTGGGTGTTGTTGATAAATGTCTTTGGCTTTGCATAGTAGAGTTTTAACTTGCACTTAGAGATGTAGCGACCAACTGTAGTTACTGACAGTGGTTTTCTGAAGTGTTCCTGAGCCCATGTGGTGATATCCCTTACACTCCCATGTGGATTTTTGATGCAGTACCGCCTGAGTGCAGTGATTTCTCCGGATTCTCTCAACATTTTGATGATATTACAACTCTTTGCAGTAGCTCGTTAAAAATGCTGTTCTTAGGCTGTTGGACAATTTGCTCAGGCATTTGCCGACAAAGTGGTGATCCTCGCCCCGCCCTTGTTTGTGAACGAGTGAGCATTTTTATTGAAGCTGCTTTTATACCCAATCATGGCACCCACCTGTTCCCAATTAGCCTGCTCACCTGTGGGATGTTCCAAATAAGTCTTTGACGAGCTTTCCTCAACTTTCTCTGTCTTTTTTTTGCCACTTTTGCCAGCTTTTTTGAAACATGTTGCAGGCTTCAAATTCCAAATGAGCTAATATTTGCAGAAAATAACGTTTTCCAGTTCCAACATTAAGTATCTTGTCTTTGAAGTCTATTCAATTGAATATTAGTTGAAAAGGATTTGCAAATCATTGTATTCTCTTTTTTTTTACCATTTACACAACGTAACAACTTCACTGCTTTTGGGTGAGATTAGGTCTATATTCAATGTGTTCTTCATGGTGTTTTTGAAACTTCATCAATGTTTTCCTCAGACTTTCCAAATAACTTGAAGTGGTTTTCCAAGAGAATTATTATATAATATGTACATTTTCAGAATGTGCTTGTTCTACAAACCCCATTTCCATATGAGTTGGGAAATTGTATTAAATGTAAATATAAACGGAATACAATGATTTGCAAATCCTTTTCAACCCATATTCAGTTGAATGCACTACAAAGAGAAGATATTTGATCTTCAAACTCATAAACTTTTTTTTTTGAAAATAATAATTAACTTAGAATTTCATGGCTGCAACACGTGCCAAAGTAGTTGGGAAAGGGCATGTTCACCACTGTGTTACATCACCTTTTCTTTTAACAACACTCAATAAATGTTTAGGAACTGAGGAAACCAATTGTTGAAGCTTTGAAAGTGGAATTCTTTCCCATTCTTGTTTTATGTAGAGCTTCAGGCGTTCAACAGTCCGGGGTCTCCGCTGTCGTATTTTACGCTTCATAATGCGCCACACATTTTCCATGGGAGACAGGTCTGGACTGCAGGAAATTACCCGCACTCCTTTACTACGAAACCACGCTGTTGTAACACGTGGCTTGGCATTGTCTTGCTGAAATAAGCAGGTGCGTCCATTATAACGTTGCTTGGCTGACAACATATGTTGCTCCAAAACCTGTATGGACCATTCAGCATTAATGGTGCCTTCACAGATGTGTAAGTTACCCATGCCTTGGGCACTAATACACCCCCATACCATCACAGATGCTGGCTTTTGAACTTTGCGCCTACGACAATTCCTCTTTGTTCCAGAGGACACCACGTCCACAGTGTCCAAATATAATTTGAAATGTGGACTCGTCAGACCACAGAACACTTTTCCACTTTGCATCAGTCCATCTTAGATGAGCTCGGGACCAGCGAAGCCGTCGGCGTTTCTGGGTGTTGTTGATAAATGGGTTTTGCTTTGCATGGTAGAGTTTTAACTTAAACTTACAGACGTAGCGACCAACTGTAGTTACTGACAGTGGTTTTATGAAGTGTTCCTGAGCCCATGTGGTGATATCCTTTACACACTGATGTCGATTTTTGATGCAGTACCGCCTGAGGGATCAGAGGTCCGTTATATCATCGCTTACGTGCAGTGATTTCTCCAGATTCTCCGAACCTTTTGATGATTTTACGGACCGTAGATTGTAAAATCCCTAAGTTCCTTGCAATAGCTCGTTGAGAAATGTTGTTCTAAAACTGTTCGACAATTTGCTTACAAAGTGGTGACCCTCAACCCATCCTTGTTTGTGAATTACTTAGCATTTCTTGGAAGCTGCTTTTATACCCAATCATGGCACCCACCTGTTCCCAATTAGCCTGCACACCTGTGGGATGTTCCAAATAAGTGTTTGATGAGCATTCCTCAACTTTATCAGTATTTATTGGCACCTTTCTCAACTTCTTTGTCACGTGTTGCTGGCATCAAATTCTAAAAATAATGATTATTTAAATAAAAACTCAAAGTTTATGAGTTTGAACATCAAATATGTTGTATTTGTAGCATATTCAACTGAACATGGGTTGAAAATGATTTGCAAATCATTGTATTCTGTTTATATTTACATCTAACACAATTTCCCAACTCATATGGAAACGGGGTTTGTACATTGGGCCAAAGTGAAACAAAGAAGTTGTGGTATTTCTAAGTTATCATGCCATGATTTTACCTGTCTGGCCTCCTCCATGCGTCCTCTCAGCTAAAATGAGTCCGACAGCCCTGCTTTACATTAAAGTGGACTCCATCCCTGACATTTTTGTTTTCCTCAGTAGGCAGCGACATGGCTGACAAAAGCATTGCAGCACAATTAGCCATTAACTTTCGTCCCCTTTTGGGCAAACTTTGCGGACACATCAAATGCGTGCTTTGACGTGGAAGTTTACATACTTGTGAAAGCCCAACAGAAAGCATTGACTTAAGGTGTGGCCCTCTTATTTGCACCTGACCACGGCCGTGGATGGCCACAAGTGCATGGACGCTTACACACACACACACACACACACACACACACACACACACACACACACACACACACACATTTTTGTATTTCCTACCTTCTTGAAACCTCTGATTAATGCCTACTTCTTTAGGACCAGCCTTTCTAGATGTATAAAGATGTGTATTTACAACATTAATGATATACCTACTATGCAAATATAAACAAGCTTGTTGTGAAAAAATTAGTCGGAATTTCACAGGAAAAGCTTAGTATTTTGGCAGTATTATGATAAAAGTCGTCATTTTACCCAACACAAGTCCAAGTTCTACAAAATAAAAACCTGAACATTTGTGCAATATTATGATAAAAGATGGAATTTTACTCAACAGTTGCAATTTTACAAGAAAAGCTTAAAATGTTGGCAATTTCATGAAAAAAGTGGTAATATTATGTATTATTATAATAATAATCGGAATTTTACTTGGCGAAATTATGACAAAAGTGATCATTTTACTCCAAAAATGTCACTATTTTACAAGACCAAACAACAAAAATTGGCAATATTGGGATAAAAGTCCGAGTTTAATATGACGAATGTCCCCATTTTGCATTAAAAAGTTATAACTTTTCATTAAAAAAAGGTCATAATTTTACAAGAAAATATTGCAATAAGTTCCCAATTTTATAAGAAAAAAGTCGCTGTGTGAGAGAAAGACTTCTTTTAATTTTTTGGGGGGTTTGCAATTGTTTTTTAATCTTCATTGTTTACTTCAAGTTATTACAGTGTGTCTCTATATAAATTATTATTATTTTTCTGGGGTAATTAATTTTGGCCAAAATTTCTTACACACACTTGTTATTTCATATGTTGACCAGAGGGGGAGCACTTTTAAAAGCGACACACAGTCAAGGGGGAAAAATGTGTTTCAGAAGGGTAAACATACAAGAACACTTACACACACACACACACACATTCTTGTATTTCCTACCTTCTTGAGACCTCTGATTAATGCCTACTTCTTTAGGACCAGCCTTTCTAGATATATAAAGATGTGTACTTACAACATTAATAATATACCTACTATGCAAATATAAACAAGCTTGTGAAAAAATTTGTCGGAATTTCACAGGAAAAACTTAGAATTTCGGCAGTATTATGATAAAAGTCGTCATTTTACTCAACGCAAGTCCAAGTTCTACAAAAAAAACCTGAACATGTGTGCAATAATATGATAAAAGATGGAATTTTACTCAACAGTCGCAATTTTACAAGAAAAGCTTAAAATGTTGGAAATTTCATGAGAAAAGTGGTAATATCATATATTATTATAATAATAATCGGGATTTTACTTGGCAAAATTATGACAAAAGTGATCATTTTACTCCAAAAATGTCACTAATTTACAAGACCAAACAACAAAAATTGGCAATATTAGGATAAAAGTCCGAGTTTTATATGATGAATGTCCCCATTTTGCAGTAAAAAGTGATAATTTTACATTTAAAAAAAAGTCATAATTTTACGAGAAAATATTGCAATAAGTT
Organism: Nerophis ophidion; assembly: GCF_033978795.1. Classification (NCBI taxonomy): domain Eukaryota; kingdom Metazoa; phylum Chordata; class Actinopteri; order Syngnathiformes; family Syngnathidae; genus Nerophis; species Nerophis ophidion. Next base: position 13,438,356 of record NC_084622.1, read on the forward strand.
CCCATTTTTATAATAAAAAAGTCGCCATGTGAGGAAAAAGACAGGTTTTAGTTGTTTTTTTAGGTTTGTAATTGTTTTTTAATCTTCATGATTTACTTCAAGTTATTACAGTATGTCTCTATATAAAGTATTATTTTTTGGGGCCAAAATTTCTTACACACACTTGTTATTTCATATGTTGGCCAGAGGGGGAGCACTTTTAAAAGCGACACACAGTCAATGTGAAACATGCGTTTCAGAAGGGTAAACATACAAGAACATGTACACACACACACACACACACACACACTCACACACTCACACACACACACACACACACACACACACACACACACACATTCTTGTATTTCCTACCTTCTTGAGACCTCTGATTAATGCCTACTTCTTTAGGACCAGCCTTTCTAGATATATAAAGATGTGTATTTACAACATTAATGATATACCTACTATGCAAATATAAACAAGCTTGTTGTGAAAAAACTGTCGGAATTTCACAAGAAAAACTTAGTATTTTGGCAGTATTATGACAAAAGTTGCCATTTTACTCAACGCAAGTCCAAGTTCTACAAAAAAAACCCTGAACATTTGTGCAATAATATGATAAAAGATGGATTTTACTCAACAGTCGCAATTTTACAAGAAAAGCTTAAAATGTTGGAAATTTCATGGGAAAGTGGTAATATCATATATTATTATAATAATAATCGGAATTTTACTTGGCAAAATTATGACAAAAGTGATAATTTTACTCCAAAAATGTCACTATTTTACAAGACCAAACAACAAAAATTGGCAATATTGGGATAAAAGTCCAAGTTTTATATGACGAATGTCCCCATTTTGCAGTAAAAAGTATGTCTCTATATAAATTATTATTATTTTTTTTGTTAATTAATTTTGGCCAAAATTTCTTACACACACTTGTTATTTCATATGTTAGCCAGAGGGGGAGCACTTTTAAAAGCGACACACAGTCAATGTGAAAAATGTGTCTCAGAAGGGTAAACAAACAAGAACATGTACACACACACACACACACACACACACACACGCACACACACACACATTCTTGTATTTCCTACCTTCTTGAAACCTCTGATTAATGCCTACTTCTTTAGGACCAGCCTTTCTCGATATATAAAGATGTGTATTTACAACATTAATAATATACCTACTATGCAAATATAAACAAGCTTGTTGTGAAAAATTAGTTGGAATTTCACAGGAAAAACTTAGTATTTTGGCAGTATTATGATAAAAGTCGTCATTTTACTCAACGCAAGTTCAAGTTCTACAAAAAAAAAAACTGAACATTTGTGCAATATTATGATAAAAGATGGAATTTTACTCAACAGTCGCAATTTTACAAGAAAAGCTTAAAATGTTGGAAATTTCATGAAAAAAGTGGTAATATTATATATTATTATAATAATAATCGGAATTTTACTTGGCAAAATTATGACAAAAGTGATCATTTTACTCCAAAAATGTCACTAATTTACAAGACCAAACAACAAAAATTGGCAATATTGGGATAAAAGTCCGAGTTTTATATGACGAATGTCCCCATTTTGCAGTAAAAAGTGATCATTTTACGTAAAAAAAAGTCATAATTTTACGAGAAAATATTGCAATAAGTTCCCAATTTTATAAGAAAAAATTCGCCATGTGAGAAAAAGACTGCTTTTAGTTGTTTTTTTGGTTTGTAATTGTTTTTTAAACTTCATTATTTACTTCAAGTTATTACAGTATGTCTCTATATAAACTATTGTTTTTTGGGCCAAAATTTGTTACACACACTTGTTATTTCATATGTTGACCAGAGGGGAGAGCACTTTTAAAAGCGACACACAGTCAATGTGAAAAATGTGTCTCAGAAGGGTAAACATACAAGAACATGTACACACACACACACACACACACACACACACACACGCTGGCCCCGACCAGCTGGGAGTGTTTGCCGTGTGAATGTTTGCTACATTGTGCACTGCGCCTCACACAAAGACCCGTGCGCTGTCTGTGTTTGCACTGCGCCTACCTCAAACAGCTCGCTGGTTTCCGTCCGCTCTCGCGCCGCAGTGCACTCATGACGCTGGCCTTTGTCGAGACGCGCACACAAACCGCCAAGGCTCGGCCCGGGGTGGCACGCCGCAGGGGGAGCAACAAGAGCCAAGTTCATTGAGAAATCAGTGAGAATTTGAGCAATGCACCTTTGACAACGCTCGGCCGCCGCCTTGCCAATCATATTTTCCGGCATTCCGTGAAAGGTCAAAGAGATATTGCTGCCCGCAGTATTTCACGGAGTGGACAATGGCGGTCACTGAGATAAAAACGGGAGACGGAGGTCAAACGGAGGTCAGCAGTCTTGTTTCCTAAGTAACTAGTGAGAAATGTTGAGCTGAAACCGTATGACAGAGGTTGTCTGAAGTGCACCACTATTGATGACTATCAGTAGGATTTTACCGATACCAAAATGGTATCGATACTGGTATACCGTATTTCCTTGAATTGCCGCCGGGTATATATTATGCGCCTGCCTAGAATTACTGCCAAGTCAAACTTGTTTCGCAAAATATTAATTTTATTAGCGCATGTCTAGAATTTCCGCCGGGTCAAACTCGTTTCGTAAAATACTTAGCATATACCTAGAATTTCCACAGGGTCAAACTCGTCACGTCACGAGTGACACTTCACCTGTCATCATTTTCAAAATGGAGGAGGCTGATTTCAATAATTTGAAATCGCATATAGGGAAGAAGATTAAGAGCTATTCAGTAGGATTCAAGGTCCAAGCTATTGAATATGCTAAAAAGAACAGTAAGCAGTTATGTTTTATTAATATACCGTAGCTGCGTGTGTCAAATATGAGTTATTAAATGACTCCCGCCTCCTGGTGGTAGAGGGCGCTAGTGATCCTTCTTGCGACTACTCGGCTGCAGAAGAAGTGACAACAAGCAGCAAGCGTGAGCAGCGATCGTTTATTTTTTCTTCTCGCTTGCACTTTTAACATGGAGGATTACATATCTAAAATAAAACAATTCTCTAAACTGGACTTTCAACCGAAGCAGGAAGTAGTAAAGGAAGATCTCCATCGAGACAGAGAGACTTTTAAAACTGAAGAAAGATAAGGAAGACTTCTATAAACAAGTTATCGATGCTTTTGATCAGAAGGAACTGCGCATGGACTTTATTTATAATTAAAGGTAAGACCATAATAAAGTTTTTTTTTATTAAATGTGCTTTTCATGATGGTATCCTTACATCACACTCAAATGTATAAGCGCAGGCCTAAATTTACTGCATGCCTTTGGTAAACGCTTGAGTGAGAAGAGGTTTGAAATTAATTTGCGCCCCGGCGGCAATTCAAGGAAATACTGTACTCTTGTAGGTACTATATATACAGTCCTGGTCAAAAGTGTACGTACACTTGTAAAGAACATGATGTCATGGCTGTCTTGAGTTTCCAATCATTTCTACAACTCTTATTTTTTTGTGATGAAGTGATTGGAGCACATACTTGTTGCTCACAAAAAACATTCATGAAGTTTGCTTCTTTTATGAATTTATTGCAATAAGGTGCTTTTGGTGGCCATCCACAAGCTTCTGCTTGAATTTTTAACCACTCCTATTGACAAAATTGGTGCAGTTCAGCAAAATGTGTTGCTTTTCTGACATGGACTTGTTTCTTCAGCATTGTCCACATGTTTAAGTCAGGACTTTGGAAAGGCCATTTTAACACTTCCATTCTAGCCTGATTTAGCCGTTCCTTTACCACTTTAAGGTGTGTTTGGGGTCATTGTCCTAATGGCCCAAGACCCAACCTCCGGGCTGATGATTTTAGCTTGTCCTGAAGAATTTGGAGGTAATCCTCCTTTTTTATTGTCCCATTTACTCTCTGTAAAGCACCAGTTCCACTGGCAGCAAAACAGGCCCAGAGCATAATACTACCACCACCATGCTTGACGGTAGGGATGGTGTTCCTGGGATTAAAGGCCTCACCTTTTCTCTTCCAAACATATTGCTGGTGCTTAACAGAGAGTAAATGGGACAATGAAAAAGGAGGATTAGCTCCGAATTCTTCAGGACAAGCTAAAATCATCAGCCCGGAGGTTAGGTCGAAGTTGGGTGTTCCAACAGGACCCCAAACACACGTCAGAAGTAGTAAAGGAATGGTTAAATCAAGCTAGAATGAAGGTTTTAGAATGGCCTTCCCAAAGTCCTGACAATGCTGAAGAAACAAGTCCATGTCAGAAAACCAACAAATTTAGCTGAAATGCACAAATTTTGTCAAAAGGTGTTAAAATGAATTATGTGTAAGTTATCACACAACTCTTATGCTTAAAGGCCGTTGCTATAGTTATTATCAATTGTGCTGAAGTTTTACTTTTCTATCTGTGCGAAGGGAAATCGTCTCGTATCAGTGTCAGTGTCCAGAACCGGCCTGCGAGACTCAGGCAGAGCAGAGACAAGGCGATATCCACCATTTGCTCTGATTAATGCTTTGCACACTCTGGGCATTCTCTCCATCAGCTTCCAGAGGTAGTCACCTGGAATGGTTTTCACTTCACAGGTGTGCCTTGTCAGGGTTGATGAGTGGAATGTCTCGCTTGATCAAAGGGGTTGGGAGCATCAGAAGGAGAAGGTGTGTCCAAACGTTGTGTACTTCCTGTGGGTAAATAGGCTGTTTTCTATCTTTCATGTCAATTGACCACTACTTCCTGTCAGTAAATAGTATGTTTTCTATCTTTCATGTCACGTGACCACTACTTCCTGTCGGTAAATAGTATGTTTTCTATCTTTCATGTCACGTGACCACTACTTCCTGTCGGTAAATAGCGTTTTCTGTCTTTCATGTCACGTGACCACTACTTCCTGTGGGTAAATGGTATGTTTTCTATCTTTCATGTCACGTGACCACTACATCCTGTCGGTAAATAGTATGTTTTCTATCTTTCGTGTCACGTGACCACTACTTCCTGTCAATAAATAGTATGTTTTCTATCTTTCGTGTCACGTGACCACTACTTCCTGTTAGTAAATAGTATGTTTTCTATATTTCGTGTCACATGACCACTACTTCCTGTGAGTAAATAGTAGGTTTTCTATCTTTCATGTCACGTGACCACTACTTCCTGTCGGTAAATAGTCTGTTTTCTATCTTTCATGTCACGTGACCACTACTTCCTGTCGGTAAATAGTGTTTTCTGTCTTTCATGTCACGTGACCACTACTTCCTGTGGGTAAATAGTATGTTTTCTATCTTTCATGTCACGTGACCACTACATCCTGTCGGTAAATAGTATGTTTTCTATCTTTCGTGTCACGTGACCACTACTTCCTGTCAATAAATAGTATGTTTTCTATCTTTCGTGTCACGTGACCACTACTTCCTGTCAGTAAATAGTATGTTTTCTATATTTCGTGTCACATGACCACTACTTCCTGTCAGTAAATAGTATGTTTTCTATCTTTCATGTCACGTGACCACTACTTCCTGTCGGTAAATAGTATGTTTTCTATCTTTCATGTCACGTGACCACTACTTCCTGTCGGTAAATAGTATGTTTTCTATCTTTCATGTCACGTGACCACTACTTCCTGTCGGTAAATAGTGTTTTCTGTCTTTCATGTCACGTGACCACTACTTCCTGTCGGTAAATAGTATGTTTTCTATCTTTCATGTCACGTGACCACTACTTCCTTTCAATAAATAGTATGTTTTCTATGTTTCATGTCACGTGACCACTACTTCCTGTCAATAAATAGTATGTTTTCTGTCTTTCATGTCACGTGACCACTACTTCCTGTCGGTAAACAGTATGTTTTCTATCTTTCATGTCACGTGACCACTACTTCCTGTTGGTAAATAGTATGTTTTGTATTTTTCATGTCACGTGACTACTACTTCCTGTCAGAAAATAGAGTGTTTTCCATGTTTCATGTCACGTGACTACTACTTCCTGTCAGTAAATAGTGTTTTCTGTCTTTCATGTCACGTGACCACTACTTCCTGTGGGTAAATAGTATGTTTTCTATCTTTCATGTCACGTGACCACTACATCCTGTCGGTAAATAGTATGTTTTCTATCTTTCGTGTCACGTGACCACTACTTCCTGTCAATAAATAGTATGTTTTCTATCTTTCGTGTCACGTGACCACTACTTCCTGTCAATAAATAGTATGTTTTCTATATTTCGTGTCACATGACCACTACTTCCTGTCAGTAAATAGTATGTTTTCTATCTTTCATGTCACGTGACCACTACTTCCTGTCGGTAAATAGTATGTTTTCTATCTTTCATGTCACGTGACCACTACTTCCTGTCGGTAAATAGTGTTTTCTGTCTTTCATGTCACGTGACCACTACTTCCTGTGGGTAAATAGTATGTTTTCTATCTTTCATGTCACGTGACCACTACATCCTGTCGGTAAATAGTATGTTTTCTATCTTTCGTGTCACGTGACCACTACTTCCTGTCAATAAATAGTATGTTTTCTATCTTTCGTGTCACGTGACCACTACTTCCTGTCAGTAAATAGTATGTTTTCTATATTTCATGTCACATGACCACTACTTCCTGTCAGTAAATAGTATGTTTTCTATCTTTCATGTCACGTGACCACTACTTCCTGTCGGTAAATAGTATGTTTTCTATCTTTCATGTCACGTGACCACTACTTCCTGTCGGTAAATAGTATGTTTTCTATCTTTCATGTCACGTGACCACTACTTCCTGTCGGTAAATAGTGTTTTCTGTCTTTCATGTCACGTGACCACTACTTCCTGTCGGTAAATAGTATGTTTTCTATCTTTCATGTCACGTGACCACTACTTCCTTTCAATAAATAGTATGTTTTCTATGTTTCATGTCACGTGACCACTACTTCCTGTCAATAAATAGTATGTTTTCTGTCTTTCATGTCACGTGACCACTACTTCCTGTCGGTAAACAGTATGTTTTCTATCTTTCATGTCACGTGACCACTACTTCCTGTTGGTAAATAGTATGTTTTGTATTTTTCATGTCACGTGACTACTACTTCCTGTCAGAAAATGGAGTGTTTTCCATGTTTCATGTCACGTGACCACTACTTCCTGCCGGTAAATAGTATGTTTTCTATCTTTCATGTTAAGTGACCACTACTTCCTGTCAATAAATAGTATGTTTTTTATTTTTCATGTCACGTGACCACTACTTCCCGTTGGTAAATAGTATGTTTTCTATCTTTCATGTCACGTGACCACTACTTCCTGTCGGTAAATAGTATGTTTTGCATCGTTCATGTCACATGACCACTACTTCCTGTCAATAAATAGTATGTTTTCTATCTTTCATGTCATGTGACCACTACTTCCTGTCGGTAAATAGTATGTTTTCTATCTTTCATGTCACATGACCACTACTTCCTGCCGGTCGATAGTATGTTTTCTATCTTTCATGTCACGTGACCACTACTTCCTGTCGGTAAATAGTATGTTTTCTATCTTTCATGTCACATGACCACTACTTCCTGTCAGTAAATAGTATGTTTTCTATCTTTCATGTCACGTGACCACTACTTCCTGTCGGTAAATAGTATGTTTTCTATCTTTCATGTCACGTGACCACTACTTCCTGTCGGTAAATAGTGTTTTCTGTCTTTCATGTCACGTGACCACTACTTCCTGTGGGTAAATAGTATGTTTTCTATCTTTCATGTCACGTGACCACTACATCCTGTCGGTAAATAGTATGTTTTCTATCTTTCGTGTCACGTGACCACTACTTCCTGTCAATAAATAGTATGTTTTCTATCTTTCGTGTCACGTGACCACTACTTCCTGTCAGTAAATAGTATGTTTTCTATATTTCATGTCACATGACCACTACTTCCTGTCAGTAAATAGTATGTTTTCTATCTTTCATGTCACGTGACCACTACTTCCTGTCGGTAAATAGTATGTTTTCTATCTTTCATGTCACGTGACCACTACTTCCTGTCGGTAAATAGTATGTTTTCTATCTTTCATGTCACGTGACCACTACTTCCTGTCGGTAAATAGTGTTTTCTGTCTTTCATGTCACGTGACCACTACTTCCTGTCGGTAAATAGTATGTTTTCTATCTTTCATGTCACGTGACCACTACTTCCTTTCAATAAATAGTATGTTTTCTATGTTTCATGTCACGTGACCACTACTTCCTGTCAATAAATAGTATGTTTTCTGTCTTTCATGTCACGTGACCACTACTTCCTGTCGGTAAACAGTATGTTTTCTATCTTTCATGTCACGTGACCACTACTTCCTGTTGGTAAATAATATGTTTTGTATTTTTCATGTCACGTGACTACTACTTCCTGTCAGAAAATGGAGTGTTTTCCATGTTTCATGTCACGTGACCACTACTTCCTGCCGGTAAATAGTATGTTTTCTATCTTTCATGTTAAGTGACCACTACTTCCTGTCAATAAATAGTATGTTTTTTATTTTTCATGTCACGTGACCACTACTTCCCCTTGGTAAATAGTATGTTTTCTATCTTTCATGTCACGTGACCACTACTTCCTGTCGGTAAATAGTATGTTTTGCATCGTTCATGTCACATGACCACTACTTCCTGTCAATAAATAGTATGTTTTCTATCTTTCATGTCATGTGACCACTACTTCCTGTCGGTAAATAGTATGTTTTCTATCTTTCATGTCACATGACCACTACTTCCTGCCGGTCGATAGTATGTTTTCTATCTTTCATGTCACGTGACCACTACTTCCTGTCGGTAAATAGTATGTTTTCTATCTTTCATGTCACATGACCACTACTTCCTGTCAGTAAATAGTATGTTTTCTATCTTTCATGTCACGTGACCACTACTTCCTGTCGGTAAATAGTATGTTTTCTATCTTTCATGTCACGTGACCACTACTTCCTGTCGGGAAATAGTATGTTTTCTCTATTTCGTGTCACATGACCACTACTTCCTGTCAGTAAATAGTATGTTTTCTATCTTTCATGTCACGTGACCACTACTTCCTGTCGGTAAATAGTATGTTTTCTATCTTTCATGTCACGTGACCACTACTTCCTGTCGGTAAATAGTATGTTTTCTATCTTTCATGTCACGTGACCACTACTTCCTGTCGGTAAATAGTGTTTTCTGTCTTTCATGTCACGTGACCACTACTTCCTGTCGGTAAATAGTATGTTTTCTATCTTTCATGTCACGTGACCACTACTTCCTTTCAATAAATAGTATGTTTTCTATGTTTCATGTCACGTGACCACTACTTCCTGTCAATAAATAGTATGTTTTCTGTCTTTCATGTCACGTGACCACTACTTCCTGTCGGTAAACAGTATGTTTTCTATCTTTCATGTCACGTGACCACTACTTCCTGTTGGTAAATAGTATGTTTTGTATTTTTCATGTCACGTGACTACTACTTCCTGTCAGAAAATAGAGTGTTTTCCATGTTTCATGTCACGTGACCACTACTTCCTGTCGGTAAATAGTGTTTTCTGTCTTTCATGTCACGTGACCACTACTTCCTGTGGGTAAATAGTATGTTTTCTATCTTTCATGTCACGTGACCACTACTTCCTGTCGGTAAATAGTATGTTTTCTATCTTTCGTGTCACGTGACCACTACTTCCTGTCAATAAATAGTATGTTTTCTATCTTTCGTGTCACGTGACCACTACTTCCTGTCAGTAAATAGTATGTTTTCTATATTTCGTGTCACATGACCACTACTTCCTGTCAATAAATAGTATGTTTTCTGTCTTTCATGTCACATGACCACTACTTCCTGTCGGTAAACAGTATGTTTTCTATCTTTCATGTCACGTGATCACTACTTCCTGTTGGTAAATAGTATGTTTTGTATTTTTCATGTCACGTGACTACTACTTCCTGTCAGAAAATAGAGTGTTTTCCATGTTTCATGTCACGTGACCACTACTTCCTGCCGGTAAATAGTATGTTTTCTATCTTTCATGTCAGGTGACCACTACTTCCTGTCAATAAATAGTATGTTTTTTATTTTTCATGTCAGGTGACCACTACTTCCCGTTGGTAAATAGTATGTTTTCTATCTTTCATGTCACGTGACCACTACTTCCTGTCGGTAAATAGTATGTTTTGCATCTTTAATGTCACATGACCACTACTTCCTGTCAATAAATAGTATGTTTTCCATGTTTCATGTCACGTGACCACTACTTCCTGTCGGTAAATAGTGTTTTCTGTCTTTCATGTCATGTGACCACTACTTCCTGTGGGTAAATAGTATGTTTTCTATCTTTCATGTCACGTGACCACTACTTCCTGTCAATAAATAGTATGTTTTCTATCTTTCGTGTCACGTGACCACTACTTCCTGTCAATAAATAGTATGTTTTCTATCTTTCGTGTCACGTGACCACTACTTCCTGTCAGTAAATAGTATGTTTTCTATATTTCGTGTCACATGACCACTACTTCCTGTCAGTAAATAGTATGTTTTCTATCTTTCATGTCACGTGACCACTACTTCCTGTCGGTAAATAGTATGTTTTCTATCTTTCATGTCACGTGACCACTACTTCCTGTCGGTAAATAGTGTTTTCTGTCTTTCATGTCACGTGACCACTACTTCCTGTGGGTAAATAGTATGTTTTCTATCTTTCATGTCACGTGACCACTACATCCTGTCGGTAAATAGTATGTTTTCTATCTTTCGTGTCACGTGACCACTACTTCCTGTCAATAAATAGTATGTTTTCTATCTTTCGTGTCACGTGACCACTACTTCCTGTCAGTAAATAGTATGTTTTCTATATTTCGTGTCACATGACCACTACTTCCTGTCAGTAAATAGTATGTTTTCTATCTTTCATGTCACGTGACCACTACTTCCTGTCGGTAAATAGTATCTTTTCTATCTTTCATGTCACGTGACCACTACTTCCTGCCGGTAAATAGTGTTTTCTGTCTTTCATGTCACGTGACCACTACTTCCTGTGGGTAAATAGTATGTTTTCTATCTTTCATGTCACGCGACCATTACTTCCTGTCGGTAAATAGTATGTTTTCTAACTTTCATGTCACGTGACCACTACTTCCTGTCGGTAAATAGTATGTTTTCTATCTTTCATGTCACGTGACCACTACTTCCTGTCGGTAAATAGTATGTTTTCTATCTTTCATGTCACGTGACCACTACTTCCTGTCGGTAAATAGTATGTTTTCTATCTTTCATGTCACGTGACCACTACTTCCTGTCGGTAAATAGTATGTTTTCTATCTTTCATGTCACGTGACCACTACTTCCTTTCAATAAATAGTATGTTTTCTATGTTTCATGTCACGTGACCACTACTTCCTGTCAATAAATAGTATGTTTTCTGTCTTTCATGTCACGTGACCACTACTTCCTGTCGGTAAACAGTATGTTTTCTATCTTTCATGTCACGTGACCACTACTTCCTGTTGGTAAATAGTATGTTTTGTATTTTTCATGTCACGTGACTACTACTTCCTGTCAGAAAATAGAGTGTTTTCCATGTTTCATGTCACGTGACCACTACTTCCTGCCGGTAAATAGTATGTTTTCTATCTTTCATGTCAGGTGACCACTACTCCCTGTCAATAAATAGTATGTTTTTTATTTTTCATGTCACGTGACCACTACTTCCTGTCAGAAAATAGAGTGTTTTCCATGTTTCATGTCACGTGACCACTACTTCCTGCCGGTAAATAGTATGTTTTCTATCTTTCATGTCAGGTGACCACTACTTCCTGTCAATAAATAGTATGTTTTTTATTTTTCATGTCAGGTGACCACTACTTCCCGTTGGTAAATAGTATGTTTTCTATCTTTCATGTCACGTGACCACTACTTCCTGTCGGTAAATAGTATGTTTTGCATCTTTAATGTCACATGACCACTACTTCCTGTCAATAAATAGTATGTTTTCCATGTTTCATGTCACGTGACCACTACTTCCTGTCGGTAAATAGTGTTTTCTGTCTTTCATGTCATGTGACCACTACTTCCTGTGGGTAAATAGTATGTTTTCTATCTTTCATGTCACGTGACCACTACTTCCTGTCAATAAATAGTATGTTTTCTATCTTTCATGTCACGTGACCACTACTTCCTGTCAATAAATAGTATGTTTTCTATCTTTCGTGTCACGTGACCACTACTTCCTGTCAGTAAATAGTATGTTTTCTATATTTCGTGTCACATGACCACTACTTCCTGTCAGTAAATAGTATGTTTTCTATCTTTCATGTCACGTGACCACTACTTCCTGTCGGTAAATAGTATGTTTTCTATCTTTCATGTCACGTGACTACTACTTCCTGTCGGTAAATAGTGTTTTCTGTCTTTCATGTCACGTGACCACTACTTCCTGTGGGTAAATAGTATGTTTTCTATCTTTCATGTCACGTGACCACTACATCCTGTCGGTAAATAGTATGTTTTCTATCTTTCGTGTCACGTGACCACTACTTCCTGTCAATAAATAGTATGTTTTCTATCTTTCGTGTCACGTGACCACTACTTCCTGTCAGTAAATAGTATGTTTTCTATATTTCGTGTCACATGACCACTACTTCCTGTCAGTAAATAGTATGTTTTCTATCTTTCATGTCACGTGACCACTACTTCCTGTCGGTAAATAGTATCTTTTCTATCTTTCATGTCACGTGACCACTACTTCCTGCCGGTAAATAGTGTTTTCTGTCTTTCATGTCACGTGACCACTACTTCCTGTGGGTAAATAGTATGTTTTCTATCTTTCATGTCACGCGACCATTACTTCCTGTCGGTAAATAGTATGTTTTCTAACTTTCATGTCACGTGACCACTACTTCCTGTCGGTAAATAGTATGTTTTCTATCTTTCATGTCACGTGACCACTACTTCCTGTCGGTAAATAGTATGTTTTCTATCTTTCATGTCACGTGACCACTACTTCCTGTCGGTAAATAGTATGTTTTCTATCTTTCATGTCACGTGACCACTACTTCCTGTCGGTAAATAGTATGTTTTCTATCTTTCATGTCACGTGACCACTACTTCCTTTCAATAAATAGTATGTTTTCTATGTTTCATGTCACGTGACCACTACTTCCTGTCAATAAATAGTATGTTTTCTGTCTTTCATGTCACGTGACCACTACTTCCTGTCGGTAAACAGTATGTTTTCTATCTTTCATGTCACGTGACCACTACTTCCTGTTGGTAAATAGTATGTTTTGTATTTTTCATGTCACGTGACTACTACTTCCTGTCAGAAAATAGAGTGTTTTCCATGTTTCATGTCACGTGACCACTACTTCCTGCCGGTAAATAGTATGTTTTCTATCTTTCATGTCAGGTGACCACTACTTCCTGTCAATAAATAGTATGTTTTTTATTTTTCATGTCACGTGACCACTACTTCCTGTCAGAAAATAGAGTGTTTTCCATGTTTCATGTCACGTGACCACTACTTCCTGCCGGTAAATAGTATGTTTTCTATCTTTCATGTCAGGTGACCACTACTTCCTGTCAATAAATAGTATGTTTTTTATTTTTCATGTCAGGTGACCACTACTTCCCGTTGGTAAATAGTATGTTTTCTATCTTTCATGTCACGTGACCACTACTTCCTGTCGGTAAATAGTATGTTTTGCATCTTTAATGTCACATGACCACTACTTCCTGTCAATAAATAGTATGTTTTCCATGTTTCATGTCACGTGACCACTACTTCCTGCCGGTAAATAGTATGTTTTCTATCTTTCATGTCACGTGACCACTACTTCCTGTCAATAAATAGTATGTTTTCTATCTTTCGTGTCACGTGACCACTACTTCCTGTCAATAAATAGTATGTTTTCTATCTTTCGTGTCACGTGACCACTACTTCCTGTCAGTAAATAGTATGTTTTCTATATTTCGTGTCACATGACCACTACTTCCTGTCAGTAAATAGTATGTTTTCTATCTTTCATGTCACGTGACCACTACTTCCTGTCGGTAAATAGTATGTTTTCTATCTTTCATGTCACGTGACCACTACTTCCTGTCGGTAAATAGTGTTTTCTGTCTTTCATGTCACGTGACCACTACTTCCTGTGGGTAAATAGTATGTTTTCTATCTTTCATGTCACGTGACCACTACATCCTGTCGGTAAATAGTATGTTTTCTATCTTTCGTGTCACGTGACCACTACTTCCTGTCAATAAATAGTATGTTTTCTATCTTTCGTGTCACGTGACCACTACTTCCTGTCAGTAAATAGTATGTTTTCTATATTTCGTGTCACATGACCACTACTTCCTGTCGGTAAATAGTATGTTTTCTATCTTTCATGTCACGTGACCACTACTTCCTGTCGGTAAATAGTATCTTTTCTATCTTTCATGTCACGTGACCACTACTTCCTGCCGGTAAATAGTGTTTTCTGTCTTTCATGTCACGTGACCACTACTTCCTGTGGGTAAATAGTATGTTTTCTATCTTTCATGTCACGCGACCACTACTTCCTGTCGGTAAATAGTATGTTTTCTATCTTTCATGTCACGTGACCACTACTTCCTGTCGGTAAATAGTATGTTTTCTATCTTTCATGTCACGTGACCACTACTTCCTGTCGGTAAATAGTATGTTTTCTATCTTTCATGTCACGTGACCACTACTTCCTGTCGGTAAATAGTATGTTTTCTATCTTTCATGTCACGTGACCACTACTTCCTGTCGGTAAATAGTATGTTTTCTATCTTTCATGTCACGTGACCACTACTTCCTTTCAATAAATAGTATGTTTTCTATGTTTCATGTCACGTGACCACTACTTCCTGTCAATAAATAGTATGTTTTCTGTCTTTCATGTCACGTGACCACTACTTCCTGTCGGTAAACAGTATGTTTTCTATCTTTCATGTCACATGACCACTACTTCCTGTTGGTAAATAGTATGTTTTGTATTTTTTATGTCACGTGACTACTACTTCCTGTCAGAAAATAGAGTGTTTTCCATGTTTCATGTCACGTGACCACTACTTCCTGCCGGTAAATAGTATGTTTTCTATCTTTCATGTCAGGTGACCACTACTTCCTGTCAATAAATAGTATGTTTTTTATTTTTCATGTCACGTGACCACTACTTCCCGTTGGTAAATAGTATGTTTTCTATCTTTCATGTCACGTGACCACTACTTCCTGTCGGTAAATAGTATGTTTTGCATCTTTCATGTCACATGACCACTACTTCCTGTCAATAAATAGTATGTTTTCTATCTTTCATGTCATGTGACCACTACTTCCTGTCGGTAAATAGTATGTTTTCTATCTTTCATGTCACATGACCACTACTTCCTGTCGGTAAATAGTATGTTTTCTATCTTTCATGTCACGTGACCACTACTTCCTGTCGGTAAATAGTGTTTTCTGTCTTTCATGTCACGTGACCACTACTTCCTGTGGGTAAATAGTATGTTTTCTATCTTTCATGTCACGTGACCACTACTTCCTGTCAATAAATAGTATGTTTTCTATCTTTCGTGTCACGTGACCACTACTTCCTGTCAATAAATAGTATGTTTTCTATCTTTCGTGTCACGTGACCACTACTTCCTGTCAGTAAATAGTATGTTTTCTATATTTCGTGTCACATGACCACTACTTCCTGTCAGTAAATAGTATGTTTTCTATCTTTCATGTCACATGACCACTACTTCCTGTCAGTAAATAGTATGTTTTCTATCTTTCATGTCACGTGACCACTACTTCCTGTCGGTAAATAGTATGTTTTCTATCTTTCATGTCACGTGACCACTACTTCCTGTCGGTAAATAGTATGTTTTCTATCTTTCATGTCACGTGACCACTACTTCCTTTCAATAAATAGTATGTTTTCTATGTTTCTTGTCACGTGACCACTACTTCCTGTCAATAAATAGTATGTTTTCTATCTTTCGTGTCACGTGACCACTACTTCCTGTCAATAAATAGTATGTTTCCTATCTTTCGTGTCACGTGACCACTACTTCCTGTCAGTAAATAGTATGTTTTCTATATTTCGTGTCACATGACCACTACTTCCTGTCAGTAAATAGTATGTTTTTTATCTTTCATGTCACGTGACCACTACTTCCTGTCGGTAAATAGTATGTTTTCTATCTTTCATGTCACGTGACCACTACTTCCTGTCGGTAAATAGTGTTTTCTGTCTTTCATGTCACGTGACCACTACTTCCTGTCGGTAAATAGTATGTTTTCTATCTTTCATGTCACGTGACCACTACTTCCTTTCAATAAATAGTATGTTTTCTATGTTTCATGTCACGTGACCACTACTTCCTGTCAATAAATAGTATGTTTTCTGTCTTTCATGTCACGTGACCACTACTTCCTGTCGGTAAACAGTATGTGTTCTATCTTTCATGTCACGTGACCACTACTTCCTGTTGGTAAATAGTATGTTTTGTATTTTTCATGTCACGTGACTACTACTTCCTGTCAGAAAATAGAGTGTTTTCCATGTTTCATGTCACGTGACCACTACTTCCTGCCGGTAAATAGTATGTTTTCTATCTTTCATGTCAGGTGACCACTACTTCCTGTCAATAAATAGTATGTTTTTTATTTTTCATGTCAGGTGACCACTACTTCCCGTTGGTAAATAGTATGTTTTCTATCTTTCATGTCACGTGACCACTACTTCCAGTCGGTAAATAGTATGTTTTGCATCTTTCATGTCACATGACCACTACTTCCTGTCAATAAATAGTACGTTTTCCATGTTTCATGTCACATGACCACTACTTCCTGTCGGTAAATAGTGTTTTCTGTCTTTCATGTCATGTGACCACTACTTCCTGTGGGTAAATAGTATGTTTTCTATCTTTCATGTCACGTGACCACTACTTCCTGTCAATAAATAGTATGTTTTCTATCTTTCCTGTCACGTGACCACTACTTCCTGTCAATAAATAGTATGTTTTCTATCTTTCGTGTCACGTGACCACTACTTCCTGTCAGTAAATAGTATGTTTTCTATATTTCGTGTCACATGACCACTACTTCCTGTCAGTAAATAGTATGTTTTCTATCTTTCATGTCACGTGACCACTACTTCCTGTCGGTAAATACTATGTTTTCTATCTTTCATGTCACGTGACCACTACTTCCTGTCGGTAAATAGTGTTTTCTGTCTTTCATGTCACGTGACCACTACTTCCTGTGGGTAAATAGTATGTTTTCTATCTTTCATGTCACGTGACCACTACATCCTGTCGGTAAATAGTATGTTTTCTATCTTTCGTGTCACGTGACCACTACTTCCTGTCAATAAATAGTATGTTTTCTATCTTTCGTGTCACGTGACCACTACTTCCTGTCAGTAAATAGTATGTTTTCTATATTTCGTGTCACATGACCACTACTTCCTGTCAGTAAATAGTATGTTTTCTATCTTTCATGTCACGTGACCACTACTTCCTGTCGGTAAATAGTATCTTTTCTATCTTTCATGTCACGTGACCACTACTTCCTGCCGGTAAATAGTGTTTTCTGTCTTTCATGTCACGTGACCACTACTTCCTGTGGGTAAATAGTATGTTTTCTATCTTTCATGTCACGCGACCACTACTTCCTGTCGGTAAATAGTATGTTTTCTATCTTTCATGTCACGTGACCACTACTTCCTGTCGGTAAATAGTATGTTTTCTATCTTTCATGTCACGTGACCACTACTTCCTGTCGGTAAATAGTATGTTTTCTATCTTTCATGTCACGTGACCACTACTTCCTGTCGGTAAATAGTATGTTTTCTATCTTTCATGTCACGTGACCACTACTTCCTTTCAATAAATAGTATGTTTTCTATGTTTCATGTCACGTGACCACTACTTCCTGTCAATAAATTGTATGTTTTCTGTCTTTCATGTCACGTGACCACTACTTCCTGTCGGTAAACAGTATGTTTTCTATCTTTCATGTCACGTGACCACTACTTCCTGTTGGTAAATAGTATGTTTTGTATTTTTCATATCACGTGACTACTACTTCCTGTCAGAAAATAGAGTGTTTTCCATGTTTCATGTCACGTGACCACTACTTCCTGCCGGTAAATAGTATGTTTTCTATCTTTCATGTCAGGTGACCACTACTTCCTGTCAATAAATAGTATGTTTTTTATTTTTCATGTCACGTGACCACTACTTCCCGTTGGTAAATAGTATGTTTTCTATCTTTCATGTCACGTGACCACTACTTCCTGTCGGTAAATAGTATGTTTTGCATCTTTCATGTCACATGACCACTACTTCCTGTCGGTAAATAGTATGTTTTCTATCTTTCATGTCACATGACCACTACTTCCTGTCGGTAAATAGTATGTTTTCTATCTTTCATGTCACGTGACCACTACTTCCTGTCGGGAAATAGTATGTTTTGCATCTTTCATGTCACATGACCACTACTTCCTGCCAGTAAATAGTATGTTTTTCATGTGCAGGAAGCCGAGCGCTCCCAAGAGTCGCAGAGAAGGAGCTTGTGATGTTTACTTCATTTTCAGGTATGTGTGCATTTTGTCCCTCTTTTATTGAACTCCTTCCTCAAGCGGTTCTTTATTTTGGCCGCCCTGTTTTCTTTTTGCATCTTATATTGCAGCGGTGGCAACGTTTTTTTCTTCAGTCACGGCTGCCATTAGAGGGCCGCTTGTAACAGTAAATAAAGAATTTGCCTATTAATTCGAAAGGGACAAGCGGTAGAAAATGGGTGGATGGATTTCAAATATTTTTAGGAGTTGTTACGTAATGAGTAAAAAAACAAAACAGTTTTCTTTTTGGCAGCTTAGTTACCAAACTTGTACTGTCAAATATATGGTGTTTTTTTTGTTTTGTTTTTATAATTTTTACAAAATATCAATGTAAATAGAAATACAGTTCAGCTGTTTAATTTTATTTTGGCAACATAATGCCTGTTTTTTACCAAAATAAAATGCGATAAGGTGGCGACATGTCCAGGGTGTACTCTGCCTTCCACCCAAATGCTTCTGAGATAGGCTCCAGGACTTACATTTTTCGAATGAGTGCACTGCTTAAAAAAAAAAGTACATATATATATATATATATATATATATATATATATATATATATATATATATATATATACATATATATATATATATATAATTCACCGAAAGTCAAGTATTTATTTTTTATATATATATATATATATATATATATATATATGAAATACTTGACTTGGTGAATTCTGGTTGTAAATATACTCCTCCCCTCTTAACCATGCCCCCCCCCCCCCCATCCCCCACCTCCCGAAATAGGAGGTCTCAAGGTTGGCAAGCATGGTTTTTGCCTTCATTCCTGTGAGAATCCTGGGTGTGACTGTAGCAGCAGGAGTGAGCAGATAATACTGTATCATCGCTTTCCCTTTCAGGCTTATCAGAGGACAAGCCACGGCCTTGTGGTCTCAAGTTGAAGGTCTATGGTGTCATGTGACCAAGGGGCGTGGCTTCAGATGATAGCAGACTTACCTGGCTGGGAGTCTCAGGTTGTCAAACACAGCTTCTCTTTGTTGTCAACCCTCGCCGAGGCCTCCCCAGTCACAAAGGGTGGATCTGTTACACACACACACACACACACACACACACACACACACACACACACACACACACACACACACACACACACACACACACACACACACACACACACACACTAAGCTGACATCTCCAATCAGGTCAGGGAGGTTCTTGAAGTGCGTGGAGGCTGACTTGTGGTTGACAAAGCAACACGACCTTTGACCCCAGCCACCTCCAGCCCTCTTTTGATCACAGGGCGCCCTCAACGCCAATAGGGTTCTTGTTCTGACGAGGACCAGAAACACAACCTTAAGCCGCGATGAAAATGTATTGATATGATCTTTAACCTCAGCACTCATGGACACCTTTTCTTCTGTTTTTCTATTATTTATCAGTCCAACAAAATAATACACACTAATAATACATTTTCAGCCCAGCAACACCCAGAACAAACAACGGAGCAATTGAGAGGACACACAAACATGACACAGAACAATCCAAAAGTAGTCAAACAAAAATGAATAACAGCAAAAAAAGTATCAATAGTGAGAAGAATTCCAACACCTTTTTTTTTATATCAAAATGAATAGCCAAGGAAGGGCAGCACGGTGGTACAGGGGTTAGTGCATGTGCCTCACAATGTAAAGGCCCTGAGTAGTCCTGGGTTCATGTGTGATGCATCATGTTGTATGCATGCATGTGTGATGTACCATGTTGTATGCATGCATGTGTGATGTATCATGTTGTATGCATGCAGGTGGGATTATCATGTTGTATGCGTGCATGTGTGATGCATCATGTTGTATGCGTGCATGTGTGATGCATCATGTTGTATGCGTGCATGTGTGATGCACCATGTTGTATGCATGCATGTGTGATGTATCATGTTGTATGCATGCATGTGTGATGTATCATGTTGCATGCATGCATGTGTGATGTATCATGTTGTATGCATGCATGTGTGATGTATCATGTTGCATGCATGCATGTGTGATGTATCATGTTGTATGCATGCATGTGTGATGTATCATGTTGTATGCGTGCATGTGTGATGCATCATGTTGTATGCGTGCATGTGTGATGCATCATGTTGTATGCATGCATGTGTGATGCACCATGTTGTATGCATGCATGTGTGATGTATCATGTTGTATGCATGCATGTGTGATGTATCATGTTGCATGCATGCATGTGTGATGTATCATGTTGTATGCATGCATGTGTGATGTATCATGTTGTATGCATAAATGTGTGATGTATCATGTTGTATGCATGCATGTGGGATGTATCATGTTGTATGCATGCATGTGTGATGTATCATGTATGCATGCATGTGTGATGTATCATGTTGTATGCATGCATGTGTGATGCACCATGTTGTATGCATGCATGGGTGATGTATCATGTTGTATGCGTGCATGTGTGATGCATCATGTTGTATGCATGCATGTGCGATGCACCATGTTGCATGCATGCATGTGTGATGTATAATGTTGTATGCATGCATGTGTGATGTATCATGTTGTATGCATGCATGTGTGATGTATCATGTTGCATGCATGCATGTGTGATGTATCATGTTGTATGCGTGCATGTGTGATGTATCATGTTGTATGCGTGCATGTGTGATGCATCATGTTGTATGCATGCATGTGTGATGCACCATGTTGTATGCATGCATGTGTGATGTATCATGTTGTATGCATGCATGTGTGATGTATCATGTTGTATGCATGCATGTGTGATGTGTCATGTTGTATGCATGCATGTGTGATGTATCAAGGATGTATGCATAAATGTGTGATGTATCATGTTGTATGCATGCATGTGGGATGTATCATGTTGTATGCATGCATGTGTGATGCATCATGTTGTATGCGTGCATGTGTGATGTATCATGTTGTATGCATGCATGTGTGATGCATCATGTTGTATGCGTGCATGTGTGATGTATCATGTTGTATGCATGCATGTGTGATGCACCATGTTGTATGCGTGCATGGGTGATGTATCATGTTGTATGCGTGCATGTGTGATGCATCATGTTGTATGCGTGCATGTGTGATGCACCATGTTGCATGCATGCATGTGTGATGTATCATGTTGTATGCATGCATGTGTGATGTATCATGTTGTATGCATGCATGTGTGATGTATCATGTTGTATGCATGCATGTGTGATGTATCATGTTGTATGCATGCATGTGTGATGTATCATGTTGTATGTGTGCATGTGTGATGCATCATGTTGTATGCATGCATGTGTGATGCACCATGTTGTATGCATGCATGTGTGATGTATCATGTTGTATGCATGCATGTGTGATGTATCATGTTGTATGCGTGCATGTGTGATGTATCATGTTGTATGCATGCATGTGTGATGTATCATGTTGTATGCATGCATGTGTGATGCACCATGTTGTATGCGTGCATGGGTGATGTATCATGTTGTATGCGTGCATGTGTGATGCATCATGTTGTATGCGTGCATGTGTGATGCACCATGTTGCATGCATGCATGTGTGATGTATCATGTTGTATGCATGCATGTGTGATGTATCATGTTGCATGCATGCATGTGTGATGTATCATGTTGTATGCATGCATGTGTGATGTATCATGTTGCATGCATGCGTGTGTGATGTATCATGTTGTATGCATGCATGTGTGATGTATCATGTTGTATGCGTGCATGTGTGATGCATCATGTTGTATGCGTGCATGTGTGATGCATCATGTTGTATGCATGCATGTGTGATGCACCATGTTGTATGCATGCATGTGTGATGTATCATGTTGTATGCATGCATGTGGGATGTATCATGTTGTATGCATGCATGTGTGATGTATCATGTTGTATGCAGGCATGTGTGATGTATCATGTTGTATGCATGCATGTGTGATGCACCCTGTTGTATGCATGCATGGGTGATGTATCATGTTGTATGCGTGCATGTGTGATGCATCATGTTGTATGCATGCATGTGCGATGCACCATGTTGCATGCATGCATGTGTGATGTATAATGTTGTATGCATGCATGTGTGATGTATCATGTTGTATGCATGCATGTGTGATGTATCATGTTGCATGCATGCATGTGTGATGTATCATGTTGTATGCGTGCATGTGTGATGTATCATGTTGTATGCGTGCATGTGTGATGCATCATGTTGTATGCATGCATGTGTGATGCACCATGTTGTATGCATGCATGTGTGATGTATCATGTTGTATGCATGCATGTGTGATGTATCATGTTGTATGCATGCATGTGTGATGTGTCATGTTGTATGCATGCATGTGTGATGTATCAAGGATGTATGCATAAATGTGTGATGTATCATGTTGTATGCATGCATGTGTGATGTATCATGTTGTATGCATGCATGTGTGATGTATCATGTTGTATGCATAAATGTGTGATGTATCATGTTGTATGCATGCATGTGTGATGTATCATGTTGTATGCATGCATGTGTGATGTATCATGTTGTATGCATGCATGTGTGATGTATCATGTTGTATGCATGCATGTGTGATGCACCATGTTGTATGCATGCATGGGTGATGTATCATGTTGTATGCGTGCATGTGTGATGCACCATGTTGCATGCATGCATGTGTGATGTATAATGTTGTATGCATGCATGTGTGATGTATCATGTTGTATGCATGCATGTGTGATGTATCATGTTGCATGCATGCATGTGTGATGTATCATGTTGTATGCGTGCATGTGTGATGTATCATGTTGTATGCGTGCATGTGTGATGCATCATGTTGTATGCATGCATGTGTGATGCACCATGTTGTATGCATGCATGTGTGATGTATCATGTTGTATGCATGCATGTGTGATGTATCATGTTGTATGCATGCATGTGTGATGTGTCATGTTGTATGCATGCATGTGTGATGTATCAAGGATGTATGCATAAATGTGTGATGTATCATGTTGTATGCATGCATGTGGGATGTATCATGTTGTATGCATGCATGTGTGATGCATCATGTTGTATGCGTGCATGTGTGATGTATCATGTTGTATGCATGCATGTGTGATGTATCATGTTGTATGCATGCTTGTGTGATGCACCATGTTGTATGCGTGCATGGGTGATGTATCATGTTGTATGCGTGCATGTTTGATGCATCATGTTGTATGCGTGCATGTGTGATGCACCATGTTGCATGCATGCATGTGTGATGTATCATGTTGTATGCATGCATGTGTGATGTATCATGTTGTATGCATGCATGTGTGATGTATCATGTTGTATGCATGCATGTGTGATGTATCATGTTGTATGTGTGCATGTGTGATGCATCATGTTGTATGCATGCATGTGTGATGCACCATGTTGTATGCATGCATGTGTGATGTATCATGTTGTATGCATGCATGTGTGATGCATCATGTTGTATGCATGCATGTGCGATGCACCATGTTGCATGCATGCATGTGTGATGTATAATGTTGTATGCATGCATGTGTGATGTATCATGTTGTATGCATGCATGTGTGATGTATCATGTTGCATGCATGCATGTGTGATGTATCATGTTGTATGCGTGCATGTGTGATGTATCATGTTGTATGCGTGCATGTGTGATGCATCATGTTGTATGCATGCATGTGTGATGCACCATGTTGTATGCATGCATGTGTGATGTATCATGTTGTATGCATGCATGTGTGATGTATCATGTTGTATGCATGCATGTGTGATGTGTCATGTTGTATGCATGCATGTGTGATGTATCAAGGATGTATGCATAAATGTGTGATGTATCATGTTGTATGCATGCATGTGGGATGTATCATGTTGTATGCATGCATGTGTGATGCATCATGTTGTATGCGTGCATGTGTGATGTATCATGTTGTATGCATGCATGTGTGATGCATCATGTTGTATGCGTGCATGTGTGATGTATCATGTTGTATGCATGCATGTGTGATGCACCATGTTGTATGCGTGCATGGGTGATGTATCATGTTGTATGCGTGCATGTGTGATGCATCATGTTGTATGCGTGCATGTGTGATGCACCATGTTGCATGCATGCATGTGTGATGTATCATGTTGTATGCATGCATGTGTGATGTATCATGTTGTATGCATGCATGTGTGATGTATCATGTTGTATGCATGCATGTGTGATGTATCATGTTGTATGCATGCATGTGTGATGTATCATGTTGTATGTGTGCATGTGTGATGCATCATGTTGTATGCATGCATGTGTGATGCACCATGTTGTATGCATGCATGTGTGATGTATCATGTTGTATGCATGCATGTGTGATGTATCATGTTGTATGCGTGCATGTGTGATGTATCATGTTGTATGCATGCATGTGTGATGTATCATGTTGTATGCATGCATGTGTGATGCACCATGTTGTATGCGTGCATGGGTGATGTATCATGTTGTATGCGTGCATGTGTGATGCATCATGTTGTATGCGTGCATGTGTGATGCACCATGTTGCATGCATGCATGTGTGATGTATCATGTTGTATGCATGCATGTGTGATGTATCATGTTGCATGCATGCATGTGTGATGTATCATGTTGTATGCATGCATGTGTGATGTATCATGTTGCATGCATGCGTGTGTGATGTATCATGTTGTATGCATGCATGTGTGATGTATCATGTTGTATGCGTGCATGTGTGATGCATCATGTTGTATGCGTGCATGTGTGATGCATCATGTTGTATGCATGCATGTGTGATGCACCATGTTGTATGCATGCATGTGTGATGTATCATGTTGTATGCATGCATGTGGGATGTATCATGTTGTATGCATGCATGTGTGATGTATCATGTTGTATGCAGGCATGTGTGATGTATCATGTTGTATGCATGCATGTGTGATGCACCCTGTTGTATGCATGCATGGGTGATGTATCATGTTGTATGCGTGCATGTGTGATGCATCATGTTGTATGCATGCATGTGCGATGCACCATGTTGCATGCATGCATGTGTGATGTATAATGTTGTATGCATGCATGTGTGATGTATCATGTTGTATGCATGCATGTGTGATGTATCATGTTGCATGCATGCATGTGTGATGTATCATGTTGTATGCGTGCATGTGTGATGTATCATGTTGTATGCGTGCATGTGTGATGCATCATGTTGTATGCATGCATGTGTGATGCACCATGTTGTATGCATGCATGTGTGATGTATCATGTTGTATGCATGCATGTGTGATGTATCATGTTGTATGCATGCATGTGTGATGTGTCATGTTGTATGCATGCATGTGTGATGTATCAAGGATGTATGCATAAATGTGTGATGTATCATGTTGTATGCATGCATGTGTGATGTATCATGTTGTATGCATGCATGTGTGATGTATCATGTTGTATGCATAAATGTGTGATGTATCATGTTGTATGCATGCATGTGTGATGTATCATGTTGTATGCATGCATGTGTGATGTATCATGTTGTATGCATGCATGTGTGATGTATCATGTTGTATGCATGCATGTGTGATGCACCATGTTGTATGCATGCATGGGTGATGTATCATGTTGTATGCGTGCATGTGTGATGCACCATGTTGCATGCATGCATGTGTGATGTATAATGTTGTATGCATGCATGTGTGATGTATCATGTTGTATGCATGCATGTGTGATGTATCATGTTGCATGCATGCATGTGTGATGTATCATGTTGTATGCGTGCATGTGTGATGTATCATGTTGTATGCGTGCATGTGTGATGCATCATGTTGTATGCATGCATGTGTGATGCACCATGTTGTATGCATGCATGTGTGATGTATCATGTTGTATGCATGCATGTGTGATGTATCATGTTGTATGCATGCATGTGTGATGTGTCATGTTGTATGCATGCATGTGTGATGTATCAAGGATGTATGCATAAATGTGTGATGTATCATGTTGTATGCATGCATGTGGGATGTATCATGTTGTATGCATGCATGTGTGATGCATCATGTTGTATGCGTGCATGTGTGATGTATCATGTTGTATGCATGCATGTGTGATGTATCATGTTGTATGCATGCTTGTGTGATGCACCATGTTGTATGCGTGCATGGGTGATGTATCATGTTGTATGCGTGCATGTGTGATGCATCATGTTGTATGCGTGCATGTGTGATGCACCATGTTGCATGCATGCATGTGTGATGTATCATGTTGTATGCATGCATGTGTGATGTATCATGTTGTATGCATGCATGTGTGATGTATCATGTTGTATGCATGCATGTGTGATGTATCATGTTGTATGTGTGCATGTGTGATGCATCATGTTGTATGCATGCATGTGTGATGCACCATGTTGTATGCATGCATGTGTGATGTATCATGTTGTATGCATGCATGTGTGATGTATCATGTTGTATGCGTGCATGTGTGATGTATCATGTTGTATGCATGCATGTGTGATGTATCATGTTGTATGCATGCATGTGTGATGCACCATGTTGTATGCGTGCATGGGTGATGTATCATGTTGTATGCGTGCATGTGTGATGCATCATGTTGTATGCGTGCATGTGTGATGCACCATGTTGCATGCATGCATGTGTGATGTATCATGTTGTATGCATGCATGTGTGATGTATCATGTTGTATGCATGCATGTGTGATGTATCATGTTTTATGCATGCATGTGTGATGTATCATGTTGTATGCATGCATGTGTGATGCACCATGTTGTATGCATGCATGTGTGATGTATCATGTTGTATGCATGCATGTGTGATGTATCATGTTGTATGCATGCATGTGTGATGTATCATGTTGTATGCGTGCATGTGTGATGTATCATGTTGTATGCGTGCATGTGTGGTGCATCATGTATGCATGCATGTGTGATGCACCATGTTGTATGCATGCATGTGTGATGTATCATGTTGTATGCATGCATCTGTGATGTATCATGTTGTAAGCATGCATGTGTGATGTATCATGTTGTATGCATGCATGTGTGATGTATCATGTTGTATGCGTAAATGTGTGGTGCATCATGTATGCATGCATGTGTGATGCACCATGTTGTATGCATGCATGTGTGTTGTATCATGTTGTATGCATGCATGTGTGATGTATCATGTTGTATGCATGCATGTGTGATGTATCATGTTGTATGCATGCATGTGTGATGTATCATGTTGTATGCATGCATGTGTGATGTATCATGTTGTATGCATGCATGTGTGATGTATCATGTTGTATGCGTGCATGTGTGGTGCATCATGTATGCATGCATGTGTGATGCACCATGTTGTATGCATGCATGTGTGATGTATCATGTTGTATGCATGCATGTGTTATTTATCATGTTGTATGCGTAAATGTGGTGTGCATCATGTATGCATGCATGTGTGATGCACCATGTTGTATGCATGCATGTGTGTTGTATCATGTTGTATGCATGCATGCGTGATGCATCATGTTGTATGCGTGCATGTTTGATGTATCATGTTGCATGCATGCATGTGTGATGTATCATGTTGTATGCATGCATGTGTGATGTATCATGTTGCATGCATGCATGTGTGATGTATCATGTTGTATGCATGCATGTGTGATGTATCATGTTGTATGCATAAATGTGTGATGTATCATGTTGTATGCATGCATGTGGGATGTATCATGTTGTATGCATGCATGTGTGATGTATCATGTTGTATGCATGCATGTGTGATGTATCATGTTGTATGCATGCATGTGTGATGCACCATGTTGTATGCATGCATGGGTGATGTATCATGTTGTATGCGTGCATGTGTGATGCATCATGTTGTATGCATGCATGTGCGATGCACCATGTTGCATGCATGCATGTGTGATGTATAATGTTGTATGCATGCATGTGTGATGTATCATGTTGTATGCATGCATGTGTGATGTATCATGTTGCATGCATGCATGTGTGATGTATCATGTTGTATGCGTGCATGTGTGATGTATCATGTTGTATGCGTGCATGTGTGATGCATCATGTTGTATGCATGCATGTGTGATGCACCATGTTGTATGCATGCATGTGTGATGTATCATGTTGTATGCATGCATGTGTGATGTATCATGTTGTATGCATGCATGTGTGATGTGTCATGTTGTATGCATGCATGTGTGATGTATCAAGGATGTATGCATAAATGTGTGATGTATCATGTTGTATGCATGCATGTGGGATGTATCATGTTGTATGCATGCATGTGTGATGCATCATGTTGTATGCGTGCATGTGTGATGTATCATGTTGTATGCATGCATGTGTGATGTATCATGTTGTATGCATGCATGTGTGATGCACCATGTTGTATGCGTGCATGGGTGATGTATCATGTTGTATGCGTGCATGTGTGATGCATCATGTTGTATGCGTGCATGGGTGATGTATCATGTTGTATGCGTGCATGTGTGATGCATCATGTTGTATGCGTGCATGTGTGATGCACCATGTTGCATGCATGCATGTGTGATGTATCATGTTGTATGCATGCATGTGTGATGTATCATGTTGCATGCATGCATGTGTGATGTATCATGTTGTATGCATGCATGTGTGATGTATCATGTTGTATGCATGCATGTGTGATGTATCATGTTGTATGCGTGCATGTGTGATGCATCATGTTGTATGCGTGCATGTGTGATGCATCATGTTGTATGCATGCATGTGTGATGCACCATGTTGTATGCATGCATGTGTGATGTATCATGTTGTATGCATGCATGTGTGATGTATCATGTTGCATGCATGCATGTGTGATGTATCATGTTGTATGCATGCATGTGTGATGTATCATGTTGTATGCATAAATGTGTGATGTATCATGTTGTATGCATGCATGTGGGATGTATCATGTTGTATGCATGCATGTGTGATGTATCATGTTGTGTGCATGCATGTGTGATGTATCATGTTGTATGCATGCATGTGTGATGCACCATGTTGTATGCATGCATGGGTGATGTATCATGTTGTATGCGTGCATGTGTGATGCATCATGTTGTATGCATGCATGTGGGATGCACCATGTTGCATGCATGCATGTGTGATGTATAATGTTGTATGCATGCATGTGTGATGTATCATGTTGTATGCATGCATGTGTGATGTATCATGTTGCATGCATGCATGTGTGATGTATCATGTTGTATGCGTGCATGTGTGATGTATCATGTTGTATGCGTGCATGTGTGATGCATCATGTTGTATGCATGCATGTGTGATGCACCATGTTGTATGCATGCATGTGTGTTGTATCATGTTGTATGCATGCATGCGTGATGCATCATGTTGTATGCGTGCATGTTTGATGTATCATGTTGCATGCATGCATGTGTGATGTATCATGTTGTATGCATGCATGTGTGATGTATCATGTTGTATGCATGCATGTGTGATGTATCATGTTGCATGCATGTGTGATGTATCATGTTGTATGCATGCATGTGTGATGTATCATGTTGTATGCATAAATGTGTGATGTATCATGTTGTATGTATGCATGTGGGATGTATCATGTTGTATGCATGCATGTGTGATGTATCATGTTGTATGCATGCATGTGTGATGTATCATGTTGTATGCATGCATGTGTGATGCACCATGTTGTATGCATGCATGGGTGATGTATCATGTTGTATGCGTGCATGTGTGATGCATCATGTTGTATGCATGCATGTGCGATGCACCATGTTGCATGCATGCATGTGTGATGTATAATGTTGTATGCATACATGTGTGATGTATCATGTTGTATGCATGCATGTGTGATGTATCATGTTGCATGCATGCATGTGTGATGTATCATGTTGTATGCGTGCATGTGTGATGTATCATGTTGTATGCGTGCATGTGTGATGCATCATGTTGTATGCATGCATGTGTGATGCACCATGTTGTATGCATGCATGTGTGATGTATCATGTTGTATTTATGCATGTGTGATGTATCATGTTGTATGCATGCATGTGTGATGTGTCATGTTGTATGCATGCATGTGTGATGTATCAAGGATGTATGCATAAATGTGTGATGTATCATGTTGTATGCATGCATGTGGGATGTATCATGTTGTATGCATGCATGTGTGATGCATCATGTTGTATGCGTGCATGTGTGATGTATCATGTTGTATGCATGCATGTGTGATGTATCATGTTGTATGCATGCATGTGTGATGCACCATGTTGTATGCGTGCATGGGTGATGTATCATGTTGTATGCGTGCATGTGTGATGCATCATGTTGTATGCGTGCATGTGTGATGCATCATGTTGTATGCGTGCATGTGTGATGCACCATGTTGCATGCATGCATGTGTGATGTATCATGTTGTATGCATGCATGTGTGATGTATCATGTTGTATGCATGCATGTGTGATGTATCATGTTGTATGCATGCATGTGTGATGTATTATGTTGTACGCATGCATGTGTGATGTATCATGTTGTATGTGTGCATGTGTGATGCATCATGTTGTATGCATGCATCAGTGATGCACCATGTTGTATGCATGCATGTGTGATGTATCATGTTGTATGCATGCATGTGTGATGTATCATGTTGTATGCGTGCATGTGTGATGTATCATGTTGTATGCATGCATGTGTGATGTATCATGTTGTATGCATGCATGTGTGATGCACCATGTTGTATGCGCGCATGGGTGATGTATCATGTTGTATGCGTGCATGTGTGATGCATCATGTTGTATGCGTGCATGTGTGATGCACCATGTTGCATGCATGCATGTGTGATGTATCATGTTGTATGCATGCATGTGTGATGTATCATGTTGCATGCATGCATGTGTGATGTATCATGTTGTATGCATGCATGTGTGATGTATCATGTTGTATGCATGCATGTGTGATGTATCATGTTGTATGCGTGCATGTGTGATGCATCATGTTGTATGCGTGCATGTGTGATGCATCATGTTGTATGCATGCATGTGTGATGCACCATGTTGTATGCATGCATGTGTGATGTATCATGTTGTATGCATGCATGTGTGATGTATCATGTTGCATGCATGCATGTGTGATGTATCATGTTGTATGCATGCATGTGTGATGTATCATGTTGTATGCATAAATGTGGCAATGTATCATGTTGTATGCATGCATGTGGGATGTATCATGTTGTATGCATGCATGTGTGATGTATCATGTTGTGTGCATGCATGTGTGATGTATCATGTTGTATGCATGCATGTGTGATGCACCATGTTGTATGCATGCATGGGTGATGTATCATGTTGTATGCGTGCATGTGTGATGCATCATGTTGTATGCATGCATGTGGGATGCACCATGTTGCATGCATGCATGTGTGATGTATAATGTTGTATGCATGCATGTGTGATGTATCATGTTGTATGCATGCATGTGTGATGTATCATGTTGCATGCATGCATGTGTGATGTATCATGTTGTATGCGTGCATGTGTGATGTATCATGTTGTATGCGTGCATGTGTGATGCATCATGTTGTATGCATGCATGTGTGATGCACCATGTTGTATGCATGCATGTGTGATGTATCATGTTGTATGCATGCATGTGTGATGTATCATGTTGTATGCATGCATGTGTGATGTATAATGTTGTATGCATGCATGTGTGATTTATCATGTTGTATGCATGCATGTGTGATGTATCATGTTGCATGCATGCATGTGTGATGTATCATGTTGTATGCGTGCATGTGTGATGTATCATGTTGTATGCGTGCATGTGTGATGCATCATGTTGTATGCATGCATGTGTGATGCACCATGTTGTATGCATGCATGTGTGATGTATCATGTTGTATGCATGCATGTGTGATGTATCATGTTGTATGCATGCATGTGTGATGTGTCATGTTGTATGCATGCATGTGTGATGTATCAAGGATGTATGCATAAATGTGTGATGTATCATGTTGTATGCATGCATATGGGATGTATCATGTTGTATGCATGCATGCATGTGTGATGCATCATGTTGTATGCGTGCATGTGTGATGTATCATGTTGTATGCATGCATGTGTGATGTATCATGTTGTATGCATGCATGTGTGATGCACCATGTTGTATGCGTGCATGGGTGATGTATCATGTTGTATGCGTGCATGTGTGATGCATCATGTTGTATGCGTGCATGTGTGATGCACCATGTTGCATGCATGCATGTGTGATGTATCATGTTGTATGCATGCATGTGTGATGTATCATGTTGTATGCATGCATGTGTGATGTATCATGTTGTATGCATGCATGTGTGATGTATCATGTTGTATGCATGCATGTGTGATGTATCATGTTGTATGTGTGCATGTGTGATGCATCATGTTGTATGCATGCATGTGTGATGCATCATGTTGTATGCATGCATGTGTGATGCACCATGTTGTATGCATGCATGTGTGATGTATCATGTTGTATGCATGCATGTGTGATGTATCATGTTGTATGCGTGCATGTGTGATGTATCATGTTGTATGCATGCATGTGTGATGTATCATGTTGTATGCATGCATGTGTGATGCACCATGTTGTATGCGTGCATGGGTGATGTATCATGTTGTATGCGTGCATGTGTGATGCATCATGTTGTATGCGTGCATGTGTGATGCACCATGTTGCATGCATGCATGTGTGATGTATCATGTTGTATGCATGCATGTGTGATGTATCATGTTGTATGCATGCATGTGTGATGTATCATGTTTTATGCATGCATGTGTGATGTATCATGTTGTATGCATGCATGTGTGATGCACCATGTTGTATGCATGCATGTGTGATGTATCATGTTGTATGCATGCATGTGTGATGTATCATGTTGTATGCATGCATGTGTGATGTATCATGTTGTATGCGTGCATGTGTGATGTATCATGTTGTATGCGTGCATGTGTGGTGCATCATGTATGCATGCATGTGTGATGCACCATGTTGTATGCATGCATGTGTGATGTATCATGTTGTATGCATGCATGTGTGATGTATCATGTTGTATGCATGCATGTGTGACGTATCATGTTGTATGCGTGCATGTGTGATGTATCATGTTGTATGCGTAAATGTGTGGTGCATCATGTATGCATGCATGTGTGATGCACCATGTTGTATGCATGCATGTGTGTTGTATCATGTTGTATGCATGCATGTGTGATGTATCATGTTGTATGCATGCATGTGTGATGTATCATGTTGTATGCATGCATGTGTGATGCATCATGTTGTATGCGTGCATGTTTGATGTATCATGTTGTATGCATGCATGTGTGATGTATAATGTTGTATGCATGCATGTGTGATGCACCATGTTGTATGCATGCATGGGTGATGTATCATGTTGTATGCGTGCATGTGTGATGTATCATGTCGTATGCGTTTGTGTGATGTACCGTGTCGTATGCATGCATGTGTGATGTACCATGTTGTATGCATGCATGTGTGATGCAACATGTTGTATGCATGTATGTGGGATGTGCCATGTTGTATGCATGCATGTGTGATCCATCATGTTGTATGCATACATGTGGGTTGTATCATTTTGTATGTATGCATGTGAGATGTATCATGTTGTATGCATGCAAGTGTGATGTATCACGTTGTATGCGTGCATGTGTGATGCATCATGTTGTATGCATGCATGTGTGATGCATCATGTTGTATGCATGCATGTGTGATGTATCATGTTGTATGCATGCATGTGTGATGTACCATGTTGTATGCATGCATGTGTGATGTATCATGTTGTATGCATGCATGTGTGATGTATAATGTTGTATGCATGCATGTGTGATGCACCATGTTGTATGCATGCATGGGTGATGTATCATGTTGTATGCGTGCATGTGTGATGTATCATGTCGTATGCGTTTGTGTGATGTACCGTGTCGTATGCATGCATGTGTGATGTACCATGTTGTATGCATGCATGTGTGATGCAACATGTTGTATGCATGCATGTGTGATCCATCATGTTGTATGCATACATGTGGGTTGTATCATTTTGTATGTATGCATGTGAGATGTATCATGTTGTATGCATGCAAGTGTGATGTATCACGTTGTATGCGTGCATGTGTGATGCATCATGTTGTATGCATGCATGTGTGATGCATCATGTTGTATGCATGCATGTGTGATGTATCATGTTGTATGCATGCATGTGTGATGTACCATGTTGTATGCATGCATGTGTGATGTATCATGTTGTAT
The DNA here is from genome assembly GCF_033978795.1 of Nerophis ophidion. Taxonomy (NCBI): domain Eukaryota; kingdom Metazoa; phylum Chordata; class Actinopteri; order Syngnathiformes; family Syngnathidae; genus Nerophis; species Nerophis ophidion. The sequence goes on from NC_084622.1 coordinate 13,473,194, forward strand.
GCATGCATGTGGGATGTATCATGTTGTATGCATGCATGTGTGATGCATCATGTTGTATGCGTGCATGTGTGATGTATCATGTTGTATGTGTGATGCATCATGTTTTATGCATGCATGTGTGATGCACCATGTTGTATGCATGCATGGGTGATGTATCATGTTGTATGCGTGCATGTGTGATGTACCGTGTCGTATGCATGCATGTGTGATGTACCATGTTGTATGCATGCGTGTGGGATGTGCCATGTTTTATGCATGCATGTGTGATGCATCATGTTGTATGCATGCATGTGGGATGTATCATTTTGTATGTATGCATGTGGGATGTATCATGTTGTATGCATGCAAGTGTAATGTATCATGTTGTATGCGTGCATGTGTGATGCATCATGTTGTATGCATGCATGTGTGATGCATCATGTTGTATGCATGCATGTGTGATGTATCATGTTGTATGCATGCATGTGTGATGTACCATGTTGTATGCATGCATGTGTGATGTATCATGTTGTATGTATGCATGTGGGATGTATCATGTTGTATGCATGCATGTGTGATGCATCAACTTGTATGCGTGCATGTGTGATGTATCATGTTGTATGCGTGTATGTGTGATGCATCATGTTTTATGCATGCATGTGTGATGCACCATGTTGTATGCATGCATGTGTGATGCATCAACTTGTATGCGTGCATGTGTGATGTATCATGTTGTATGCGTGTATGTGTGATGCATCATGTTTTATGCATGCATGTGTGATGCACCATGTTGTATGCATGCATGGGTGATCTATCATGTTGTATGCGTGCATGTGTGATGTATCATGTCGTATGCGTGCATGTGTGATGTCCCATGTTGTATGCATGCATGTGTGATGCATCTTGTTGTATGCATGCGTGTGGGATGTGCCATGTTGTATGCATGTATGTGTGATGCATCATGTTGTATGCATGCATGTGGGATGTATCATTTTGTATGTATGCATGTGGGATGTATCATGTTGTATGCATGCAAGTGTAATGTATCATGTTGTATGCGTGCATGTGTGATGCATCATGTTGTATGCATGCATGTGTGATGCATCATGTTGTATGCGTGCATTTGTGATGTATCATGTTGTGTGTGTGCATGTGTGATGCATCATGTTGTATGCATGCATGTGTGATGCATCATGTTGTATGCATGCATGTGTGATGTATCATGTTGTATGCGTGCATGTGTGATGTATCATGTCGTATGCATGCATGTGTGATGTACCATGTTGTATGCATGCATGTGTGATGTACCATGTTGTATGCATGCATGTGTGATGTACCATGTTGTATGCATGAATGTGGGATGTATCATGTTGTATGCATGCATGTGTGATGCATCATGTTGTATGCATGCATGTGGGATGTATCATGTTGTATGCATGTGTGTGATGTATCATGTTGCATGCATGCATGTGTGATGCATCATGTTGCATGCGTGCATTCGTGATGTACCATGTTGTATGCATGCATGTGTGATGTACCATGTTGTATGCATGCATGTGTGATATACCATGTTGTATGCATGCATGTGTGATGCATCATGTTGTATGCATGCATGTGGGATGTATCATGTTGTATGCGTGCATGTGTGATGCATCATGTTGTATGCGTGCATGTGTGATGCATCATGTTGTATGCATGCATGTGTGATGTATCATGTTGTATGCGTGCACGTGATATGTATCATGTTGTATGCATGCATGTGTGATGCATCATGTTGTATGCGTGCATGTGTGATGTACCATGTTGTATGCATGCATGTGTGATGTACCATGTTGTATGCATGCATGTGTGATATACCATGTTGTATGCATGCATGTGTGATGCATCATGTTGTATGCATGCATGTGGGATGTATCATGTTGTATGCGTGCATGTGTGATGCATCATGTTGTATGCGTGCATGTGTGATGCATCATGTTGTATGCATGCATGTGTGATGTATCATGTTGTATGCGTGCACGTTATATGTATCATGTTGTATGCATGCATGGGTGATGTATCATGTATGCGTGCATGTGTGATGTATAATGTTGTATGCGTGCAAGTCAGATGAATCATGTTGTATGCATGCATATGTGATGTATCATGTTGTATGCATGCATGTGTGATGTATCATGTTGTATGCATGCATGTGTGATGCATCATGTTGTATGCGTGCATGTGTGATGCATCATGTTGTATGCATGCATGTGTGATGTATCATGTTGTATGTGTGCATGTGTGATGTATGTATGTTATATGTGTGCATGTGTGATGTATGTATGTTGTGTGCGTGCATGTGTGATGTATCATGTTTTATGCATGCATGTGTGATGTATCATGTTGTATGGGTGCATGTGTGATGTATCATGTTGTATGCAGGCATGTGTGATGTATCATGTTGTATGCAGGCATGTGTGATGCATCATGTTGTATTCATGCATGTGTTATGTGCCATGTTGTATGCATGCATGTGTGATGTATCATGTTGTATGCATGCATGTGTTATGTATCATGTTGGATGCATGCATGTGTGATGTATCATGTGGTATGCATGCATGTGTAATGTGTCATGTTGTATGCGTGCATGTGTGATGTATCATGTTGGATGCATGCATGTGTGATGTATCATGTTGTATGCATGCATGTGTGATGTGTCATGTTGTATGCGTGCATGTGTGATGTATCATGGTGTATGCATGCATGTGTGATGTATCATGTTGTATGCGTGCATGTGTGATATATCATGCTATATGCATGCATGTGTGATGTATCATGTTGTATGCATAAATGTGTGATGTATCATGCTGTATGCATGCATGTGTGATGTATCATGTTGTATGCGTGCATGTGTGATGCATCATGTTGTATGCGTGCATGTGTGGTTCATCATGTTGTATGCATGCATTTGTGATGGTGTAATGTATCATGTTGTATGCATGCATGTGTGATGCGTCATGTTGTATGCATGCATGTGTGATGTATCATGTTGTTTGCATGCATATGTGATGTATCATGTTGCATGTGTTATGTATCATGTTGTATGCATGCATGTGTGATGCACCATGTTGTATGCATGCATGTGTGATGCATCATGTTGTATGCATGCATGTGTGATGCATCATGTTGTATGCATGCATGTGTGATGTATCATGTTGTATGCGTGCATTTGTGATGTATCATGATGTATGCGTGCATGTGTGATGCATCATGTTGTATGTGTGCATGTGTGATGTATCATGTTGTATGCATGCATGTGTGATGTATCATGTTGTATGCATGCGTGTGTGATGCATCATGTTGTATGCGTGCATGTTTGATGCATCATGTTGTATGTGTGCATGTGCGATGTATCATGTTGTATGCATGCATGTGTGATGCATCATGTTGTATGCATGCATGTGTGATGCATCATGTTGTATGCATGCATGTGTGATGCATCATGTTGTATGCATGCATGTGTGATGTATCATGTTGTATGCATGCATGTGTGATGTATCATGTTGTATGCATGCATGGGTGATGCATCATGTTGTATGCGTGCATGTTTGAAATAAACTCAAACTCAACTCAACTGTATCTTCTGTTGCCATTTCTAATATAAAGTAGTGTAAAGTTATTACTTATATCTGTCAGTAAACTCACCATGAAAGCATTAAAACATACCGGTGTAGTGAGTTGACATTATTCACCCAAGGAACTGAGTTTATTAGAGAGTTACGGTCACGGGACCCATTTCGAGCGTGTAAAGAGTAAAGTTCTTATTCTGTCAGTAAAGTTGCCATGAAAGTGCTAAAACATACCTGGTAGCAGGTAGTAAATATAAATTAAAGCTGCAAGCAGCGATGGATGGGACCGACTTTTGCCAGGGTTCCTGCCTTTACCCATTCAACATATCTTTACCTGCACATTACCTACCTTCTCTGTATCCTGGAGTAAAACTTGTGCCTCCTTCTGTCACCCAGTCAACATATCTTTACCCGCACAGTACCTACCTTCTCTGCATTGTGTGGTCACGCTGGTGGTTTTAAGCGGCCATCTGTAGACGGCAGCAGCACAGCAGCATCAGCGCAGGAGTTCTTTCAGGGCTCGTAAAATCAAAACCGGAGCAGTTGGAAAAACTCTTCCATTAATTTTTAATCAAAAGGGTTCAATCTATTTCCTGTGCTAGTTGGAAGCCAACACAACAAACCGCTCAGAGGAGATAATGTTTGAAAAAAGGTGACAGGTTTTTACAAAACTTTTGTTTTGAAGGGGTAATTGCCAACTTCCTGTTGATTTTTGCTGAAGGATGTTAATGAATGAAATGTAGGTCTAAGTGAGACCTGCATAGAGGTTTTTGTTTCATGTCTTTACAACATTCCTTCCGGAAGTTACAAGCTGTTTTGTCTGTGATTTCTTCCTAGGAGCAGTTTTTTCTGTGTTTTATTCCTAGGGGGCGCTAGACCGAAATTTTGAGTTTGAGTTTTTTTTTTATTTTTTTTTTTAGATCGCAATTTTGGCCAGTCCTGATGTGTGTATCCAGTTTGGTGAGTTTTGAAGCATGTTAAGGGGTCAAATTACAGCTCAAAGAGGCGGCGGAATAATAAAGAATAATAAAACCTTAGAAATACAAAAGGGTCCTCTGTCCCAAAGGGACATCGGTCCCTAAAAAGGTGTAAGAGAAGAATGAGTGGCAGTGCCCTCTGCTGGTGTGAGTGTGGCACTGCAGCGTGCAGAGCTGTAACATTCACACTTTTTCCTGCTTGCTCATCTTTTCTCTGCCGCCAGCGGAGGCCTTTCTCATGATGTCACCTCGTCGTTCATTCAACTCCCGGTTCTGCGCTCGGCCTCCCGTTAAACCCCCGCGCCCCCGAGCCCACGTTGTTGTGTCTGAGCGCTGAAGCGTCGCAGCGAGCGATGGCTTCCTGTGCAAAGTGGCTGTTATTTCAACTCCCGAGCGCCGGACACGCTGTGGTTAGTCGGCCCTCGTGCACGCAGGGAGGGGGATATTCACCCCGATCCTCCTCGTCCAAGGACCGCATGAGAGAGTATTTGACAAGGCGAGGTCAAAGGGCGCTTGGATTTCCACTGCGGGCCTTTATTTTTCCTCCGTTGCCGCCACTCTTCCGAACTAAAGGCATTAAATGCTTCCCACGCTTTATGTATCCTATTTATTTTGCAGCACGCATTCCCCCCGAATTAATAAGGACGCCTGTCTTTCTTTGGACGGGATATAAAAGCCGCCATGTGCACGTAATGAGAGGCCATTGTGAGCGTGGAATGTCATTAATTGTCACATAACAGAGTTCTGGGGGAGAAGACGTTTGAAGGAGTCTCTAGTTTCCCAGCAGAAAACTGTCCTTTGTAATCAGCCAACACATAAGTAGCGTTGGAAGCAACGCCATCAGAGGAGAGGATCCAAGTTCTCACAGCGGCGCTCCGGTCTGTCTTCTCATCCATGGACAGAGTCAGGGCGACAACAGTCGTCAAAGATCCTCTACAGTGTGTGACACAATCGCTGCAGTCGTCAAAGATCCTCTCAAGTACGTCACACAGTCACTGCAGTCGTCAAAGATCCTCTACGGTGTGTGACACAATCACTGCAGTTGTCAAAGATCCTCTACGGTGTGTGGCACAATCACTGCAGTCGTCAAAGATCCTTTACGGTGTGTGACACAATCGCTGCAGTCGTCAAAGATCATCTGCGGTATGTGACACGATCGCTGCAGTCGTCAAAGATCCTCTACAGTATATGTGACTCAGTCACTGCAGTCGTCAAAGATCCTCAACGGTGTGTGACACGATCGCTGCAGTCGTCAAAGATCCTCTACAGTGTGTGACACAATCTCTGCAGTCGTCAAAGATCCTCTACGGTGTGTGACACGATCAATGCAGCCGTCAAAGATCCTCTCCAGTATGTCACACAAACGCTGCAGTCGTCAAAGATCCTCTACGGTGTGTGACACAATCACTGCAGTTGTCAAAGATCCTCTACGGTGTGTGGCACAATCACTGCAGTCGTCAAAGATCCTTTACGGTGTGTGACACAATCGCTGCAGTCGTCAAAGATCATCTGCGGTATGTGACACGATCGCTGCAGTCGTCAAAGATCCTCTACAGTATATGTGACTCAGTCACTGCAGTCGTCAAAGATCCTCAACGGTGTGTGACACGATCGCTGCATTCGTCAAAGATCCTTTACAGTGTGTGACACAATCTCTGCAGTCGTCAAAGATCCTCTACGGTGTGTGACACGATCACTGCAGCCGTCAAAGATCCTCTCCAGTATGTCACACAAACGCTGCTGTCGTCAAAGATCCTCTACGGTGTGTGACACAATCACTGCAGTCGTCAAAGATCCTTTACGGTGTGTGACACAATCGCTGCAGTCGTCAAAGATCATCTGCGGTATGTGACACGATCGCTGCAGTCGTCAAAGATCCTCTACAGTATATGTGACTCAGTCACTGCAGTCGTCAAAGATCCTCAACGGTGTGTGACACGATCGCTGCATTCGTCAAAGATCCTTTACAGTGTGTGACACAATCTCTGCAGTCGTCAAAGATCCTCTACGGTGTGTGACACGATCACTGCAGCCGTCAAAGATCCTCTCCAGTATGTCACACAAACGCTGCTGTCGTCAAAGATCCTCTACGGTGTGTGGCACAATCACTGCAGTCGTCAAAGATCCTTTACGGTGTGTGACACAATCGCTGCAGTCGTCAAAGATCATCTGCGGTATGTGACACGATCGCTGCAGTCGTCAAAGATCCTCTACAGTATATGTGACTCAGTCACTGCAGTCGTCAAAGATCCTCAACGGTGTGTGACACGATCGCTGCATTCGTCAAAGATCCTTTACAGTGTGTGACACAATCTCTGCAGTCGTCAAAGATCCTCTACGGTGTGTGACACGATCACTGCAGCCGTCAAAGATCCTCTCCAGTATGTCACACAAACGCTGCTGTCGTCAAAGATCCTCTACGGTGTGTGACACGATCGCTCCAGTCGTCAAAGATCCTCTACGGCAGGGGTCACCAACCTTTTTGAAACCAAGAGCTACTTCTTGGGTAATGGTTAATGCGACGGGCTACCAGTTTGATACACACTTAAATAAATTGCCAGAAATAGCCAATTTGCTCAATTTACCTTTAATAAATACATCTCTCTCTCTCATATATATATATATATATATATATATATATATATATATATATATATATATATATACATATATATATACATGTATATTTAAATGGATATTTCTGTCCGTCATTCCGTCGTACATTTTTTTCCTTTTACGGAAGGCTTTTTGTAGAGAATAAATGATGAAAAAAACACTTAATTGAACGGTTTAAAAGAGGAGAAAACACACAAAAAATTAAAATTAAATTTTGAAACATAGTTTATCTTCAATTTCCACTCTTTAAAATTCAAAATTCAACCGAAAAAAAGAAGAGAAAAACTAGCTAATTCGAATCTTTTTGAAAAAATTAAAAAAATAATTTATGGAACATCATTAGTAATTTTTCCTGATTAAGATTAATTTTAGAATTTTGATGACATGTTTTAAATAGCTTAAAATCCAATCTGCACTTTGTTAGAATATATAACAAATTGGACCAAGCTATATTTCTAACAAAGACAAATCATTATTTCTTCTTGATTTTCCAGAACAAAAATTTTTAAATGAATAAAAAGACTTTGAAATAAGATTTAAATTTGATTGTAAAGATTTTCTAGATTTGCCAGAATATTATTTTGGAATTTTAATCATAATAAGTTTGAAGAAATATTTCACAAATATTCTTCATCGAAAAAACCAAAGCTAAAATGATGAGTTTAATTAAAATGTATTTATTATTCTTTACAATAAAACAAATACATTTACTTGAACATTGATTTAAATCGTCAGGAAAGAAGAGGAAGGAATTTAAAAGGTAAAAAGGTATATGTGTTTAAAAATCCTAAAATCCTTTTTAAGGTTGTATTTTTTCTCTAAAATTGTCTTTCTGAAAGTTATAAGAAGCGAAGTAAAAAAATACATGAATTTATTTAAACAAGTGAAGACCAAGTCTTTAAAATATTTTCTAGGATTTTCAAATTCTATTTGAGTTTTGTCTCTCTTAGAATTAAAAATGTCGAGCAAAGCGAGACCAGCTTACTAGTAAATAAATAACATTTAAAAAATAGAGGCAGCTCACTGGTAAGTGCTGCCATTTGAGCTATTTTTAGAACAGGCCAGCGGGCGACTCATCTGGTCTTTACGGGCTACCTGGTGCCCGCGGGCACCTCGTTGGTGACCCCTGATCTACGGTTTGTGACACAATCACTGCAGTCGTCAAAGATCCTCTACAGTATGTGATACAATCACTCTGCTGGTTGGAGGAGACACTGCAACACTGTTTTTTAAAGAATCTCTACATTAATGGAGAAAGTCAGGGCGACAACAGTCGTCAAAGATCCTCTACGGTATGTGACAAAATCGCTGCAGTCGTCAAAGATCCTCTACGGTATGTGACTCAGTCACTGCAGTCGTCAAAGATTCCTTACACTGTCTGACACAATCACTGCAATCGTCAAAGATCCTCTACGCTGTCTGACACAATCACTGCAGTCGTCAAAGATCCTCTATGGTATGTGACACAATCGCTGCAGTCGTCAAAGATACTCTACGGTGCGTGACACAATCGCTGTAGTCGTCAAAAATCCTCTACGGTGTGTGACACAATCACTACAGTCGTCAAAGATCCTCTACGCTGTCTGACACAACCACTGCAGTCGTCAAAAATCCTCTACGGTGTGTGACACAATCACTGCAGTCGTCAAAGATCCTCTACGCTGTCTGACACAATCACTGCAGTCGTCAAAGATCCTCTACGGTGTGTGACACAATCACTGCAGTCGTCAAAGATCCTCTACGCTGTCTGAAACAATCACTGCAGTCGTCAAAGATCCTCTACGGTATGTGACACAATCGCTGCAGTCGTCCAAGATCCTCTACGGTGTGTGACACAATCGCTGCAGTCGTCAAAGATCCTCTACGGTGTGTGACACAATCCCTGCAGTTGTCAAAGATCTTCTACAGTATATGTGATACAATCACTCTGCTGGTCAGAGGAGACACTGCAACACTGTTTTTAAAATAAATTCTACATCAATGGAGAAAGTCAGGGTGACAACAGTTGTCAAAGATCGTCTACAGCAGTGGTCCCCAGCCACCGGGCCGCACCGGGCCGTGGCCCGATTCGTACCGGGCCGCAGAATAATTTTTCATAAAAAAAATAAAAAAATAAAAAACACAATATACACTTACAATTAGTGCACCAACCACAAAAACCTCCCTTTTTCATGACAAAAACGTCCCTTTTTCATGACAAATAAGAAAGAAAAAAAATTATAAATAAAAAACGGAGCAGTTAGAAAAACTCTTCCATCAACTTTTAATCAGAAGGGTTCAATGTTTGAAAAAAGGTGATGGGTTTTACAAAACTTTTGTTTTGAAGAGTTAATTGCCAACTTCCTGTTGATTTTTAATGAAGGATGGCAATGATGAAATGTAAGTCTAAGTGAAACCCACATAGAGGTTTTTGTTTTATGTCTCTACAACATTCCTACCGGAAGTTACAAACAGTTTTGTCTGTGTTTTCTTCCCAAGAGCAGTTTTGTCAGTGTTTTATTCCAAGGGGGCGCCAGAGCACAATTTTAAGTTTTGGGGTTTGGCTTTTTTTTATTAGATCACAATTTTCACCGGTCCTGATGTGTGTGTCCAGTTTGGTGAGTTTTTAAGCATTTTAAGGGGCTCAAATTACAGCTCAAAGAAGCAAAAATGACATTTTTTAGGAAACGTTTGTTTTGAAGGGGTTTTCGCCAACTTCCAATTGATTCATGCTGAAGGAAGTCAGGGTATGAAATTTAGGTCTAAGTGAGACCTACATAGAGTATTTTTTTCATGTCTCTACGACATTCCTAACGGAAGTTACAAGCAGTTTTGTATGTGTTTTTTCCGAGGGGGTGCTAGAGCGCAGTTTTGAGTTTGTGTTTTGGTTTTTTGATTAGATGACAATCTTCGCCAGTCCTGATGTGTGTGTCCAGTTTGGTGAGTTTTGAAGCATTTTAAGGGCTCAAAATACAGCTCAAAGAGGCAAAAATTACATTTTTTAGGAAACGTTTGTTTTGAAGGGTTCTTGTCAACTTCCTATTGATTTTCGCTGCAGGAAGTCAGGATATAAAATGTAGGTCTAAGTGAGACCTACATAGAGGTTTTTGTTTCATGTCTCTACGACGGAAATTAAAAGCAGTTTTGTATGTGTTTTTTCCAAGGGGGTGCTAGAGCGCAATTTTGAGTTTGGGTTTTGGTTTTTTTGATTAAATCGCAATTTTCGCCAGTCCTGCTGTGTGTGTTGAATTTGGTGAATTTTGAAGCATTTTAAGGGGCTCAAATTACAGCTCAAAGAGGCAAAAATGACATTTGTTAGGAAACTTTTGTTTTGAAGGGGTTTTTGCCAACTTCCTATTGATTTTTGCTGAAGGAAGTCAGGGTATGAAATTTAGGTCTAAGTGAGACCTACATAGAGGTTTTTATTTCATGTCTCTACAACGGAAATTACAAGCAGTTTTGTATGGGTTTTTTTCCGAGGGGGTGCTAGAGCGCAATTTTGAGTTTGGGTTTTGGTTTTTTAACTACATCGCATTTTTCGCCAGTCTTGATGTGTTTGTTAAATTTGGTGAGTTTTGAAGCATGTTAAGGGGCTCAAATTACAGCTCAAAGAGGCAAAAATGACATTTTTTAGGAAACGTTTGTTTTGAAGGGGGTTTTGCCAACTTCCTATTGATTTTTGCTGAAGGAAGTCAGGGAATGAAATTTAGGTCTAAGTGAGACCTACATAGAGGTTTTTGTTTCATGTCTCTACAACAAAAATTACAAGCAGTTTTGTATGTGTTTTTTCCGAGGGGGTGCTAGAGCGCAATTTTGAGTTTGGGTTTTGGTTTTTTTATTAAATCGCAATTTTTGCCAGTCCTGATGTGTGTGTTAAATTTGGTGAATTTTTAAGCATTTTAAGGGGCTCAAATTACAGCTCAAAGAAGCAAAAAATGTAATTTTTTAGGAAACGTTTGTTTTTAAAGGCTTTTTGCCAACTTCTTATTGATTTATGCTGAAGGAAGTCAAGGTATGAAATTTAGGTCTAAGTGAGACCTACATGGAGGGTTTTTGTTTCATGTCCCTACGACATTCCTAACTGAAGTTACAAGCAGAATTGTATGTGTTTTTTCCGAGGGGGTGCTAGAGCGCAATTTTGAGTTTGGGTTTTGGTTTTTTTGATTACATCGCAATTTTTGCCAGTCCTGATGTGTGTGTTAAATTTGGTGAGTTTTGAAGCATGTTAAGGGGCTCAAATTACCGCTCAAAGAGGCAAAAATGACTTTTTTTAAGGAAACTTTTGTTTTGAAGCGGTTTTTGCCAACTTCCTATTGATTTTTGCTGAAAGAAGTCAGGGTAAGAAATTTAGGTCTAAGTGAGACCTACATAGAGGTTTTTGTTTCATGTCTCTACGACATTCCTAACATAAGTTACAAGCAGTTGTGTAGGTGTTTTTTCAGAGGGGGTGCTAGAGCACAATTTTAAGTTTTGGGGTTTGGCTTTTTTTATTAAATCGCAATCTTCATTATTCCTGATTTGTGTGTCCAGTTTGGTGAGTTTTGAAGCATTTTAAGGGGGTCAAATTACAGCTCAAAGAGGCAAAAATGACATTTTTTAGGAAACGATTTTTTGAAGGGTTTTTTGCCAACTTCTTATTGATTTTTGCTGCAGGAAGTCCATGTATGAAATGTAGGTCTAAGTGAGACCTACATTAAGGTTTTTGTTTCATATCTCTACGACATTCCTAACGGAAGTTACAAGCAGTTTTGTATGTGTTTTTTCCGAGGGGGTGCTAGAGCGCAATTTTGAGTTTGGGTTTTGTTTTTTTAATTAAATCGCATTTTTTGCCAGCCCTGATGTGTGTGTTAAATTTGGTGAGTTTTGACGCAAGTTAAGGGGCTCAAATTACAGCTCAAAGACAAAAATGACATTTTTTAGGAAACGTTTTTTTTTAAGGGGTTTTTGCCAATTTCCTATTGATTTATGCTGAAGGAAGTCAGGGTGTGAAATGTAGGTCTAAGGGAGACCTACATAGAGGTTTTTGTTTCATTGGGTCCCTAAAACCCCCTCCATGTGCCGCTGTTCTTGAGGATGAACAGAAAAGGAAAGAGGAGTCCAGGATGATTTATATGCCAGCGTTGTGTTGCTCTTTTTTTGGACGTACTTGTCAAAGATCCTCTCCAGCCTGTTGCTTTTAGGGACCTTCTGTAAGGAAATGTTCTTTTCTTTTCCAAGCCAGTGAAAGAATGTATTAGTTTTAGGTGAAAGTCATCCTCCGTATCTCCGGCAGGCAATTTAACGCTGAGTCGTGGTCTACCTACCGGCGGACTGAGACTTTTCCACTGACCGCTTGCTTAGCGGAGGTTACAGTCCTGCACCCCGAAGGCAGACTTTCCCGTTAGGCCCAGGAACAAAGTCAGACTCCACTTACTGGAACCCCCTGGAATTTGTTGGCTGAAGTCCGCGTTTGTGTTCGACAAGTTGGTGCACGGGAGTCTTCGCTCCTGCCTGCGCGGAACAACGGCTCCCCGGTGTGCGCCGGCGCCGCTCGCAGCCCGGCCGGATAAATCAGCGGCGGCGAGGGATGCGACGGCGCTTCATGGCCGAGCGGAGTTTGGCGCGGCCGTGCGGAGCTCACACTTGACTGATGTCATCAAGAGTCCATGCTTGTGATGAGAGGTGTGGGAACGTGCTGGGATGGATGAGGTGTTGCTCAGCTCCTCCACGCCAATAACATCAATAGAGTGCCTGCGAGGCTCTCCCTTGGCGCATTTTCACCACAAACGTCCGCCGTAATACCAGAGTGACTTCGGGATATCCTGATGTGAAGGCCTCGCTACAGGTCTTAAAATTAACAGAACGTGAGGTCTGACCCGCCCTATGGCTACATGAGTCAGTCCTGTTTGAACACCGACAACTTAATTTTTTTTTTTTTAAATCAGGCTTCGCTACACTTCTTAATATTTAGCCTGGAACTTTTTTTCATTAATGTGGTTTTAAAGACTTATTACCCCATCCGATCCGCCTTTTGCAAGATGATCCGAGCCTGTTTAAACACCCACCTCCCATAGGAAAGCTTTAAGGCATGGGTGTCAAACTCTGGCCTGCGGGCCAAAATTGGCCCGCCTTGTAATTTCACTTGGCCCTTGAGGCAATATCAAATTAACATTAGAGCTGGCCCGCCGCTCTAATGCTAACACTCTTACTTGCCAACCCTCCCGATTTTCCCGGGAGACTCCCGAAGTTCAGTGCCCCTCCCGAATTTCATCCTGGACAAACAGTCACATAATATATGCGGCTTATACACACACACAAGTGAATGCGAGGCATACTTGGTCAACAGCCATACAGGTCACACTGAGGGTGGCCGTATAAATAACTTTAACACTGTTACAAATATGCGCCACACAGTGAACCCACACCAAACAAGAATGACACATTTCGGGAGAACATCCGCACCGTAACACAACATAAACACAACAGAACAAATACCCAGAACGCCTTGCAGCACTAACTCTTCCGGGACACTACAATATACACCCCCCGCTATTACCAAACCCCGTCCACCTCAATTGATGTTTTTTAATTATTATTATTATTTGAAACTCGATTTTGCATGTCACTATAAAGTTATATAAGCCTTGCTTGTTCAATATTCAATGCAAAACTTGTTTGGGTCCCTATTAAAAGGTTAATTTGTTCAACCTCAGCCCGCGGCTTTGTTCAGTTTTACATTTTGGCCCACTCTGTATTTGAGTTTGACACCCCTGCTTTAAGGGAAGAAAAAGCTAAAATATAATTAGGCTTTGCTACACTTCTTAATATATAGCCTGGAACTTTCAAAGAAATGGTTTTAAGGACATAATACCAACTCTGACCCACCTATAGCTGGATGATCGAGTCCTGTTTAAACGTTTACTTCGAAGAGGACAGCTTTGGAAAAAAAAAAAAAAATAGCAAAAAAAAAAAAAAAATCAGGCTTCGCTACACTTCTGAATATTTGGCCTGGAACTTTTTTTCATTAAAGTGGTTATTACCCCCTCCGATACGCCTCTGGCTCGATGATCCTGTCCTGTCCAAACCGCCACCTATATATATATATATATATATATATATATATATATATATATATATATATATATATATATATATATATATAGTTGGGAAATTGTGTTGGATGTAAATATAAATGGAATACAATGATTTAGAAATCCTTTTCAACCCAAATTCAGTTGAATGCACTACAAAGACAAGATATTTGATGTTCAAACTGATAACCTTTAGTTTTTTTTGCAAATAATAATTAACTTAGAATTTCATGACTGCAACACGTGCCAAAGTAGTTGGGAAAGGGCATGTTCACCACTGTGTTACATCACCTTTTATTTTAACAACACTCAATAAACGTTTGGGAACTGAGGAAACTAACTGTTGAAGCTTTGAAAGTGGAATTCTTTCCCATTCTTGTTTTATGTAGAGCTTCAGTCGTTCAACAGTCCGGGGTCTCCACTGTCGTAATTTAAGATTCATAATGCGCCACACATTTTCAATGGGAGACAGGCCTAGACTGCAGGCGGGCCAGGAAAATACCCGCACATTTTTTTTTACGAAACCACGCTTTTGTAACACTTTTCTTGCTGAAAAAAGCAGGGGCGTCCATGATAACATTGCTTGGATGACAACATATGTTGCTCCAAAACCTGTATGGACCTTTCAGCATTAATGGTGCCTTGACAGATGTGTAAGTTACCCATGCCTTGGGCACTAATACACCCCCATACCATCACACATGCTGGCTTTTGAACTTTGCGCCTATAACATTTCCTCTTTGTACTGGAGGACACCACGTCCTCTGTTTCCAAATATAATTTGAAATGTGGACTCGTCAGAACACAGAACACTTTTCCACTTTGCATCAGTCCATCTTAGGTGATCTCAGGCCCACCCAAGCCGGCGGCGTTTCAGGATATTGTTGATAAATGGGTTGGGCTTTGCATAGTAGAGTTTTAACTTGCACTTACAGATGTAGCGACCAATTGTAGTTACTGACAGTGGTTTTATGAAGTGTTCCTGAGCCCATGTGGTGGTATCCTTTACACACTGATGTCGGTTTCTAATGCAGTACTGCCTGAGGTGTCAAAGGTCCGTAATATCATCGCTTTCGTGTAGTAATTTGTCCAGATTCACTGAACTTTTTGATGATTTTACGGACCATAGATGGTAAAATCCCTAAATTCCTTGCAATAGCTCGTTGAGAAATGTTCTAAAACTGTTCGACAATTTGCTTACAAATTGAGGACCCTCACCCCATCCTTGTTTGTGAATTACTTAGCATTTCATGGAAGCTGCTTTTATACCCAATCATGGCACCCACCTGTTCCCCATTAGCCTGCACACCTGTGGGGCGTTCTATATAAGTGTTTGATGAGCATTCCTCAACTTAATTAGTATTTATTGCCACCTTTCCCAACTTCTTTGTCACGTGTTGCTGGCATCAAATTCCAAAGGTAATGATTATTTAAAAAAAAAAAAAATGTTTATCAGTTTTAACATCAAATATGTTGTCTTTGTAGCATATTCAATTGAATATGGGTTGAAAGGGATTTGCAAATCATTGTATTCCGTTTATATTTACATCTAACAAAATTTCCCAACTCATATGGAAACGGGGTTTGTATATATATATATATATATATATATATATATATATATATATATATATATATACATGTATATGTGTATGTATATATATGTGTGTGTCTATAAATTGCCACATGACGTCTAAACAACACACTTAAATACACTTGTGTGTGTGTGTGTGTGTGTGTGTGTGTGTGTGTGTGTGTGTGTGTGTGTGTGTGTGTGTGTGTGAGTGTGTGTGTGTGTGTGTGTGTTGCCTCAGAGACATATTCATCAATGTTGGCAAATATTGCCCATTTTAAAAAGTACAGTGTAGTTTCCTTCTGCAACATGTAGTAGCGGTGAGCCCCCACTAGAGTGCGCCAAAGCGAGCTGTACGCTGTAGCAGGAAGCTTGTGTCCTTTTTTGCAAACTCTGGTTTATAAACATATTTGTTAGTTTGATTTCCTTCGAGTTTAAAAGTATTCATCCTTCATATTATTGTTGGAATTTAGAGTAAGAGATTCATAAGATGAGCAGCGCCGTGATGGTGTGATTTTAAGGCTTATTTGTGAGCACTTTGAGCCAGCAGCAGAGGGCGCTGTTACATAACAAATGATGCTGCTGAGTTTCCTTAATGACCATAATTAAACAATAATGGTAATATTAAATATTATATTATGATATTAATGATGATAACAATGGTAATAATACTAATAAAAATAATACGTACTTATAATATATTATTATGATTGTTATAATGCTGACAATAATTATCAATCAATCAATCAATGTTTACTTATATAGCCCTAAATCACTAGTGTCTCAAAGGGCTGCACAAACCACAACACAAACCACTATGACATCCTCGGTAGGCCCACATAAGGGCAAGGAAAACTCACACTCAGTGGGACGTCGGTGACAATGATGACTGTGAGAACCTTGGAGAGGAGGAAAGCAATGGATGTCGAGCGGGTCTAATATGATACTGTGAAAGTTCAATCCATAATGGATCCAACACAGTCGCTAGAGTCCAGTCCAAAGCGGATCCAACACAGCAGCGAGAGTCCCGTTCACAGCGGAGCCAGCAGGAAAACATCCCAAGCGGAGGCGGATCAGCAGCGCAGAGATGACCCCAGCCAATACACAGGCAAGCAGTACATGGCCACCGGATCGGACCGGACCCCCTCCACAAGGGAGAGTGGGACATAGAAGAAAAAGAAAAGAAACGGCAGATCAACTGGTCTAAAAAGGGAGTCTATTTAAAGGCTAGAGTATACAAATGAGTTTTAAGGTGAGACTTAAATGCTTCTACTGAGGTGGCATCTCGAACTTTTACCGGGAGGGCATTCCAGAGTACTGGAGCCCGAAGTGAAAACGCTCTATAGCCCGCAGACTTTTTTTGGGCTTTGGGAATCACTAATAAGCCGGAGTCCTTTGAACGCAGATTTCTTGCCGGGACATATGGTACAATACAATCGGCAAGATAGGATGGAGCTAGACCGTGTAGTATTTTATACGTAAGTAGTAAAACCTTAAAGTCACATCTTAAGTGCACAGGAAGCCAGTGCAGGTGAGCCAGTACAGGCGTAATGTGATCAAACTTTCTTGTTCTTGTCAAAAGTCTAGCAGCCGCATTTTGTACCAACTGTAATCTTTTAATGCTAGACATGGGGAGACCCGAAAATAATACGTTACAGTAATCGAGACGAAACGTAACAAACGCATGGATAATGATCTCAGCGTCTTTAGTGGACAAAATGGAGCGAATTTTAGCGATATTACGGAGATGAAGAAGGCCGTTTTAGTAACGCTTTTAATGTGTGCCTCAAAGGAGAGAGTAGGGTCAAAGATAATATCCAGATTCTTTACCGAGTCGCCTTGTTTAATTATTTGGTTGTCAAATGTTAGAGTTGTATTATTAAATAGAGGTCGGTGTCTAGCAGGACCGATAATCAGCATTTCCGTTTTTTTGGCGTTGAGTTGCAAAAAGTTAGCGGACATCCATTGTTTAATTTCATTAAGACACGCCTCCAACTGACTACAATCCGGCGTGTTGGTCAGCTTTAGGGGCATGTAGAGTTGGGTGTCATCAGCATAACAGTGAAAGCTAACACCGTATTTGCGTATGATGTCACCTAGCGGCAGCATGTAGATGCTGAAGAGTGCAGGGCCAAGGACTGAACCCTGGGGAACTCCACACGTTACCTTAACGTAGTCCGAGATCACATTGTTATGGGAGACGCACTGCATCCTATCAGTAAGATAAGAGTTAAACCAAGACAGGGCTAAGTCTGACATACCAATTCGTGTTTTGATACGTTCTAATAAAATATTATGATCGACGGTATCGAAGGCAGCGCTAAGATCGAGGAGCAGCAACATAGATGACGCATCAGAATCCATCGTTAGCAATAGATCATTAGTCATTTTTGCGAGGGCTGTCTCCGTGGAGTGATTTGCCCTGAAACCGGATTGAAAGGTTTCACATAGATTGTTAGACGCTAAGTGTAACAATTTTTTCGAGGATTTTTGAAATAAAGGGAAGGTGAGACACCGGTCGGTAGTTTACCATGAGGTCAGGATCGAGGTTAGGTCTTTTAAGAAGAGGATGAATAACCGCTTTTTTGAATGCTAGGGGAACAGTGCCCGAGGAAAGTGATAAGTTTATAATATTTAGCACTGATGGACCTAATAATACAAAGAGCTCCTTGATCAGTTTCCCATGAAGAGGGTCAAGTAAACATGTTGTTTGTTTTATTCCATTTACACGTTGTAACAATTCCTCTAATGTTACTTCCTCAAAACGAGAGA
Source organism: Nerophis ophidion (assembly GCF_033978795.1). Classification (NCBI taxonomy): domain Eukaryota; kingdom Metazoa; phylum Chordata; class Actinopteri; order Syngnathiformes; family Syngnathidae; genus Nerophis; species Nerophis ophidion. Next base: position 13,491,768 of record NC_084622.1, read on the forward strand.
AACTATTTTGGAGGGCAGTATCCACCGTATATACAATCGTATCAGTGTTGATAGAACCCAGTTGTAGCTGGGACGCATTGTCTTTAATCTCCTTTTTAATGACTTCAATTTTCTTACTAAAGAATTGCATAAAGTCATCAGCTGAGTGGGTGGAGCTACTGGAAGGGGTCTCTTGTTGGGTTAGCGATGCTACCGTACTAAACAAAAATTTAGGATCGTTTTCATTACGGTGGATGAGATTTGAGTAATATTTAGCTTTAGCTAAGGTAAGCATGTGTTTATAGGTTATTAAACTATCACTCCATGCTTGATGGTGCACCTCAAGTTTAGTCGTGCGCCATTTGCGTTCCAGCTTTCTACATAATAATTTCCGAGCTCTAGTTTCTTCTGTAAACCACGGGGTACGCTTTTTTGGAGCCTTTTTTAACTTTAGCGGTGCTATGTTATCAATGGTTTCGCGCAGGGCGTCGTTAAAGTTGTTAGTGAGGTTATCAATAGAGCCCACATACTTTGGGAATGGTGCCATTACCGAGGGCAGTAGGTCAGCAAGAGTTGTCGTTGTGGCCGTGTTAATGTTGCGGCTGGTATAGCAGTTATTATTATTATTAGTTTGACGAACATGCGTCTGAACCTCGAATTTTATAAGGTAATGATCGGACAATACTTTAGTATACGGGAGTATCGTAACTTTGGAAACGGTGATACCCCTGACAAGCACTAGGTCTATCGTATTACCGTTGCGATGCGTGGGTTCATTTATTATTCATGTGACACCACAGCTATCAATTATAGTCTGTAGCGCTACGCACGGTGGGTCCGATGGGGTATTCATATGGATATTAAAGTCCCCCATTATGATTATATTATCGGCGTTTGTCACTAGATCAGCAACGAACTCTGAGAATTCATCGATAAAGTCCGAATAGGGCCCTGGGGGGCGGTAGGTAACAGCCAGGTGTAGAGGCAGCGGTGTGACAGACCTCAAACGATTTATATTTATTATTTATGTTAGGACTAAGGTTAGAGTTTTCGTTTTATATTAATGCAACCCCCCCACCCCTTTTAAGAGGACGGGCAATATGCGCATGTGTAAAGTTAGGAGGAGATGCCTCATTTAGCGCAAAAGAGTCGTTTGGTTTAAGCCAGGTTTCGCTGAGACCGATGACGTTAAGATTGTTGTCTCTGATGATATCATTAACTAACAACGTTTTGGGAGACAATGATCTTTTGTTTAAAAAACCTATATTATAGGTAGTGGGCTGTTTTAGGGAATTTTTGATCAAATTATCCGTAGTAGCAATATTAATAATGTTGTGTTTATTATGCCCAGTGCATTTAGTATAATTACGACCATATCTAGGAATTGATACGAAGGGAATTTTCCGATTGTTTGTTTGTTGCTTTGATAAACTGCACGCATCATAGTTAGCCACCTCAGTAAAACACATGTCCAACTCTGAAACAATCAAAGCAGGAAAAACTTGTTCTAATTTAACTGACTCCTTACCCAGACCAGTGGTCTCGCATCTTCCATTTAAATCCGGCTTCAGGATGGAGGGAAGTGGTGTTCTGTGGGGATTAGCCTTCTGCTTTGTTTTTAGCCCCGCTCGGCATCCGCGTTTCCGATCACACCGCTGGCGTCTGCTCCGTAGACGGCCCCCGCTGCTACTATACTCCCCTGCTTCACAGGCCGCTGGATGTAGCCGTCGAAGTATTCCCGTGCTAGTTAGCACGTCCAGCAAGCACGCGTCTATCAGTCCAAAACGGCCCGATATGTCCATATCCAGAAGTGTCTGGCGGTCGTACGTGGTCACAGAATGACCACGATGTGAGCCAGCCATAAAGTTTGTAGAATTCTCCGGTATTTCTGCCAAATGTTCCATCTTTAGCAAGAGCTCCTCGATGTAGCAGCCCTTCCGGGCGCCGCCATCTTGGATTTCTCCAAGATGGTAGTATGGTCATGATAATAACAATACCATAATAATAAAAATATTATTAAAAGCAATAGTAATATTGATAATAAATAATAACATTAGAAATACTTTATCATAATATGATAATGACAATAATTTTGGTAATACTACAACTAATAATAATGACAATAATTATGGTATTATTAAAAAGTAAAAGTTTATAATAGTTTATAATGGTAATCATACAAATTACAATAATAATAATTATAGTATTACTACTCCTATTCATACTAAGGCTAATGATAATAATAATGATATTCATAATAATATTAATATTATAAATAATAATCGAGAGGAGCCCGATGGTTCAGGCATCTGGTCAGGATGCCACCCGAACGCCTCCCTAGGGAGGTGTTTCAGGCACGTCCGACCGGCAGGAGTCCACGGGGAAGACCCAGGACACGTTGGGAAGACTTTGTCTCCTGGCTGGGCTGGGAACGCCTCGGGATCCCCCGGGATGAGCTGGACCAAGTGGCTGGGCAGAGGGACATCTGTGCTTTCCTGCTTAGGCTGCTGCCCCCGTGACCCCACCTCGGATAAGCAGAAGAAGATGGATGGATGGATAACAATAATAATAATAATAATATATACAATATAATATACTAGTATATTGATATAATTTAACATTACATATGGTAATAAAAATAGTAATTATAAACATGACTAACTATGGTAATACAACTTCTAATAATACCAATAATCATCATAATAATATATCACTTTAATATAATATAAAATATTTGCAATGATGGTTTTTATATCAAATTATGAGAAGAAACACTAAGTGGGGGACACAACTTAGGAAAAGACTCCACTGCTTGAGTCAGTACGGTACAGTCGTCCACTAATTAGATTAAAAAAAAACGCAGCTTGGATGATGAATGTCTCGAAGTTGTATATTGCTTCAGTAAGCCAGTGTTAAGTCGACGCTAAGAGCACGCCAGGAGGAAGGTAATTTATCTCCATTTCTTCTGTTATTTATGCAACTAAAAGGCTGCGTCAGCTGCCAAACACGTGAGGCCATCCAGCAGCTGTCTCGCGGAGGCCGGATCACTAATAACTTCATTAGCACTCGGAGTTTTCTCCTGCTCTCGACTTGCTGCCTGTTGCTGTTGCTTGCAGACTTTCAGCGTGTAAACGCATGCAAACGCTGCCTTTGACTGGGAAACAACTGGCAGGCCGTACCTCGGATCCTGTGCAGGGCTTGAGGGGAACACTCTGCAACTCTAATACAAACCCCGTTTTCATATGAGTTGGGGAATTGTGTTAGATGTAATTATAAACGGAATATGATGATTTGCAAATCCTTTTCAAACCATATTCAGTTGAATGCATATAACAAAGACAACATATTTGATGTTCAAACTCATAAACTTTTTTTTTTTTTGCAAATAATAATTAACTTAGAAGTTAATGGCTGCAACACGTGCCAAAGTAGTTGGGAAAGGGAATGTTCACCACTGTGTTACATCACCTTTTCTTTTACCAACACTCAGGAAACTAATTGTTGACGCTTTGAAAGTGGATTTCTTTCCCATTCTTGTTATATGTAGAGCTTCAGTCGTTCAACAGTCCGGGGTCTCCGCTGTCGTATTTTACGCTTCATAATACGCCACACATTTTCGATGGGAGACATGTCTGGACTGCAGGCGGGCCAGGAAAGTACCCGCACTCTTTTTTTACGAAGCCACGCTGTTGTAACACCTGTCTTGCTGAAATAAGCATGATAATATTGCTTGGATGACAACATGTGTTGCTCCAAAACCTGTATGCTCCAAAACCTGTATGGACCTTTCAGCATTAATGGTGCCATTAATGGTGCCTTCACAGATGTGTAAGTTACCCTTGCCTTGGGCACTAATACACCCCCATACCATCACAGATGCTGGCTTTTCAACTTTGCGCCTATAACAATCCAAATGGCTATTTTCCTCTTTGTTCTAGAAGACACCACGTCCTCTGTTTCCAAATATAATTTGAAATGTGGACTCATCAGACAACAGAACACTTTTCCACTTTGCATCAGTCCATCTTAGATGAGCTCGGGCCCAGAGAAGCCGGCGGCGTTTCAGGATGTTGTTGATAAATGGGTTTGGCTTTGCATAGTAGAGTTTTAACTTGCACTTACAGATGTAGCGACCAACTGTAGTTACTGACGGTGGTTTTATGAAGTGTTCCTGAGCCCATGTGGTGATATCCTTTACACACTGATGTCGGGTTATCATGCAGTACCGCCTGAGGGATCAAAGGCCAGGAAACTACCCGCATTCTCTTTTTCTGAAGCCACGCTGTTGTAACACGTGCTGAATGTGGCTTGGCATTGTCTTGCTGAAATAAGCAGGGGCGTCCATGAAAAAGACGGCGCTTAGATGGCAGCATATGTTGTTCCAAAACCTGCAAGTACCTTTCAGCATTAATGGTGCCTTCACAGATGTGTAAGTTACCCATGCCTTGGGCACTAATGCACCCCCATACCATCACAGATGCTGGCTTTTCAACTTTGCGTCGATAACAGTCTGGATGGTTAGCTTCCCCTTTGGTCCGGATGACGCGATGTCGAATATTTCCAAAAACAATTTGAAATGTGGACTCGTCAGACCAAAGAACACGTTTCCACTTTGCATCGGTCCATCTTAGATGATCTCGGGCCCAGCGAAACCGGCGGTGTTACTGGGTGTTGTTGATGAATGGCTTTCGCTTTGCATAGTAGAGTTTTAACTTGCACTTACAGATGTAGCGACCAACTGTATTTAGTGACAGTGGTTTTATGAAGTGTTCCTGAGCCCATTTTGTGATATCCTTTACACACTGATGTCGGTTTTTGATGCAGTACCGCCTGAGGGGTCAAAGGTCCGTAATATCATCGCTTACGTGCAGTGATTTCTCCAGATTCTCTGAACTTTTCGATGAATTTACGGACTGTAGATGGTAAAATCCCAAAATTCCTTGCAATAGCTCGTTGAGAAATGTTGTTCTAAAACTGTTCGACAATTTGCTTGCAAAGTGGTGACCCTCACCCCATCCTTGTTTGTGAATTACTTAGCATTTCATGGAAGCTGCTTTTATACCCAATCATGGCACCCACCTGTTCCCAATTAACCTTCACACCTGTGGGATGTTCCATATAAGTGTTCAATGAGCAATCCTCAACTTTATCAGTATTCATTGCTACCTTTCCCAACTTCTTTGTCACGTGTTGCTGGCATCAAATTCTAAAGTTAATGATTATTTGCAAACAAAATAAATTAGCAGTTTGAACATCAAATATGTTGTCTTTGTACCATATTCAACTGAATATGGGTTGAAAATGATTTGCAAATCATTGTATTCCGTTTATATTTACATCTAACACAATTTCCCAACTCATATGGAAACGGGGTTTGTAGTAATATTTAAAGAGCATGTGATTAGTCCCCGGTGAGGCCGTGGCAGGAAACTTCTCACCACTCTTATATTTCTGGCCAGGTCCTGTTTTCATTTGGAGGTCTCTCAGTGCGAGGCGGCCGCAAAGTGTCGGTCTGCGTAAACTCTCGCTGCAGCGCGCTTGCCAATGTCAACTCAGGGAAGTCATTGTAGAAAAAAAAGCTCTTGTGATTAATTGCATATAACATGGCACTCTTTTCGTATTTAGGCTGATTATTTACATGAGTTAATTTGACTACTTTGCCCTAATTGTTACCTGAACGCTGCAGGGGTTGTTAGAGGTCAAAGGTCAGGTCAGTTCTACTCCAAGCTGCCTGGACGTTAAATCAAATAAATGACTTGCATTCAGGTACAAGATTTAAAAAATGTTCTTGGATGACATTGTGACAGGATCAATAAATGTCAATCAATGTTTATTTATATAGCCCTTAATCACAAGTGTCCCAAAGGGCTGGACAAGCCACAACTCCTCGGTGACACGGCCTCACCGGGGACTAATCACATCAGGCAAGGAAAAACTCAACCCAGTGGGATGGCAATGAGAAACCTTGGTGAGGACACCCCAGCCCCTGTGAATGCTTGTACATATTAGTAGAACCCAACATGTACATACTTATTGGTCCCCTACATGAATACTTGTATCTACATAGTAGTCCCCAACATGAGTACTTGTACATACTTAGTAGTACCCAACATGTACATACTTATTAGTCCCCAACATGAACATTTGTACATACTTAGTAGTACCCAACATGTACATACTTATTAGTCCCCAACATGAACATTTGTACATACTTAGTAGTACCCAACATGTACATACTTATTAGTCCCCGATTTGAATACTTGTACATACTTAGTAGTACCCAACAAGTACATAATTATTAGTCCCCAACATGAATACTTGTACATACTTAGTAGTACCCAACATGTACATACTTATTAGTCCCCAACATAAATACTTGTACATACTTAGCAGTCCCAAACGTGAATACTTGTGCATACCTATTAGTCCTCAACATGAATACTTGTACATACTTAGTAGTACACAAAATATGCGTACTTATTAGTCCCCAATGTGAATACTTGTACATACTTAGTAGTCCCCAACATGTACATACTTATTAGTCCCCAACATAAATACTTGTACATACTTAGTAGTACCCAAAATGTACATACTTATTAGTCCCAAACGTGAATACTTGTGCATACTTAGTGGTACTCAACATGTACATACTTATTAGTCCCAAACGTGAATACTTGTGCATACTTAGTAGTACCCAACATGAATACTTGTACATACTTAGTAGTCCCCAAAATGATTATTTGTACATACTTAGTAGTACCCAACATATACATACTTATTAGTCCCCAACATGAATACTTGTATATACTTAGTAGTACCCAACATGTACATACTTATTAGTCCCCAACATGAATACTTGTACATATTTAGTAGTACCAAATATGTACATACCTATTAGTCCCCAACATGAATACTTGTACATAGTTGGTAGTACCCAACATGTACAGACTTATTAGTCCCCAACATGAATAATTGTACATACTTAGTAGTACCCAACATGTACATACCTATTAGTCCCCAACATGAATACTTGTACACACTTAGTAGTCCCCAACATGAATACTTGTACATACTTAGTAGTACCCAACATGTACATACTTATTAGTCCCCAACATGAATACTTGTATATATTTAGTAGTACCAAATATGTACATACCTATTAGTCCCCAACATGAATACTTGTACATACTTGGTAGTACCCAACATGTACAGACTTATTAATCCCCAACATGAATACTTGTACATACTTAGTAGTACCCAACATGTACATACCTATTAGTCCCCAACATGAATACCTGTACACACTTAGTAGTCCCCAACATGAATACTTGTACATACTTGGTAGTACCCAACATGTACATACCTATTAGTCCCCAACATGAATACTTGTACATACTTAGTAGTACCCAACATGAATACTTGTACATACTTAGTAGTACCCAACATGTACATACCTATTAGTCCCCAACATGAATACTTGTACATACTTAGTAGTACCCAACATGTACATACCTATTAGTCCCCAACATGAATACTCGTACATACTTAGTAGTACCCAACATGAATACTTGTACATACTTATTAGTACCCAACATGTACATACCTATTAGTCCCCAACATGAATACTTGTACATACTTAGTAGTCCCCAACATGAATACTTGTACATACTTGGTAGTACCCAACATGTACATACCTATTAGTCCCCAACATGAATACTTGTACATACTTAGTAGTACCCAACATGAATACTTGTACATACTTAGTAGTACCCAATATGTACATACTTAGTAGTCCCCAAAATGAATACTTGTTCATACTTTGTAGTACCCAACATGTACATACTTAGTAGTCCCTAACATGAATCCTTGTACATACTTAATATTACCCAACATGTTTATACTTAGTAGTCCCCAACATGAATACTTGTACATACTTAGTCGTCCTCAACATGTTTATGCTTGGCAGTCCCCAACATGAATACATGTACATTTTTAGTAGTACCCAACATTTTTATACTTAGTAGACCCCAACATGAATACTTGTACATACTTAGTAGTCCCCAACATGAATACTTGTACATACTTGGTCGTCCCCAACATGAATACATGTACATACTTAGTAGTACCCAACATGTTTATACTTAGTAGTCCCCAACATGAATACTTCTACATAATTAGTAGTACCCAATATGTACATACTTAGTAGTACCCAACATGTTTATACTTAGTAGACCCCAACATGAATAGTTGTACATACTTAGTAGTCCCCAACATGAATACATGTACATACTTAGTAGTACCCAACATGTTTATACTTAGTAGTCCCCAACATGAATACTTCTACATACTTAGTAGTACCCAATATGTTTATACTTAGTAGACCCCAACATGAATACTTGTACATACTTAGTAGTCCCCAACATGAATACTTATACATACTTGGTCGTCCCCAACATTAATACTTCTACATACTTAGTAGTACCCAATATGTACATACTTAGTAGTACCCAACATGTTTATACTTAGTAGTCCCCAACATGAATACTTTTACATACTTAGTAGTCCCCAACATGAATACATGTACATTCTTAGTAGTACCCAACATGTACATACTTAGTAGACCCCAACATGAATACTTCTACATACTTAGTAGTACCCAATATGTACTGTACATACTCATTAGTCATCAAACACTTATTTGGAACATCCCACAGGTGTGCAGGCTAATTGGGAACAGGTGGGTGCCATGATTGGGTATAAAAGCAGCTTCCATGAAATGCAAAGTAATTCACAAAAAAGGATGGGGTGAGGGTCCCCACTTTGTAAGCAAATTGTTCAAAAGTTTTAGAAAAACATTTCTCAACAAGCTATTGCAAGGAATTTAGGGATTTTTGCCATCTACGGTCCGTAAAATCATCAAAAAGTTCAGAGAATCTGGAGAAATCACTGCACGTAAGCGATGATATTACGGACCTTTGATCCCTCAGCCGGTACTGCATGATAACTCGACATCAGTGTGTAAAAGATATCACCACATGGGCTCAGGAACACTTCATAAAACCACTGTCAGTAACTACAGTTGGTCGCTACATCTGTAAGTGCAAGTTAAAACTCTACTATGCAAAGCGAAAGCCATTTATCAACAACACCTAGTAACGCCGCCGGCTTCGCTGGGCCCGAGCTCATCTAAGATGAACGGATGAAAAGTGGAAAAGTGTTCTGTGGTCTAACGAGTCAACATTTTAAACTATATTTGGATACTGTGGACGTGGTGTCCTCCGGAACAAAGAGGAAAATAACCATCCGGATTGTTATAGGTGCAAAGTTCAAAAGCCAGCATCTGTGATGGTATGGGGGTGTATTAGTCCCCAAGGCATGGGTAACTTACACATCTGTGAAGACACCATAAATCTGAATGGTGCATACAGGTTTTGGAGCAAGATATGTTGTCATCCAAGCAACGTTATCATGGACGCCCCTGCTTATTTCAGCAAGACAATGCCAAGTCACGTGTTACAACAGTGTGGCTTCGTAGTAAAAGAGTGCGGGTACTTTCCTGGCCCGCCTGCAATTCCAGACATGTCTCCCATCGAAAATGTGTGGCGCATTATGAAGCGTAAAATATGACTGTTGAACGACTGAAGCTCTACATAAAACAAGAATGGGAAAGAATTCCACTTTCAAAGCTTCAACAATTAGTTTCCTCAGTTCCCAAACATTTATTGAGTGTTGTTGAAAGAAAATGTGATGTAACACAGTGGTGAACACACCCTTTCCCAACTACTTTGGCACGTGTTGCAGCCATGAAATAATAGGTTAATTATTATTTGCAAAAAAAAAAAAGTTTATGAGTTTGAACATCAGATATCTTGTCTTTGTAGTGCATTCAACTGAATATGGGTTGAAAAGGATTTGCAAATCATTGTATTCTGTTTATATTTACATCTAACGCCATTTCCCAACTCATATGGAAACAGGGTTTGTACTTACTAGCAGAGGTGTGGACTCGAGTCACATGACTTGGACTCGAGTCATGAATTTGATGACTTTAGACTCGACTTGACAAAATGTAAAAAGACTTGCAACTCGACTTAGACTTTAACATCAATGACTTGGGACTTGACTTGGACTTGAGCCTTTTGACTTGACATGACTTAAAACTTTCCCCAAAACCCAACGATTAAAAAGTTATTCAGGAGCGCTCCGTATCTTCCATTGTGTACGCGTGTTTGTCAACATGTGTGCGATGACAGCCTGTGTGCTACCTGTCAGTACAACACCCAATCAAATTACAGCCAATCAAATTACATCCACGTTGTTTTCGTCACACAGCATTCACCCAATCAAATTGCAGGAAAACCAACGAAGAAGAGCTTTCAAACAACAGAAGAATAAGTGAATACAATTATGCCATAAAGTGTTTCGTTCGGGTATTAAGAGTACAACTTGGTCAACAAAACAGGAATTGGGGCATGCAAAACATGCGGTTGGAAGATTACAGACGGAGACGCAACAACTTCCAACTTCGTTCGACATTTGAAGTTGCACAAAGAAGGGTACGTTTTGAATGTAAGCTAACGTTTATTGGCTGAGTAACGTAACTTTTATTTGTTGTGTAGTTAAATCAGTGAGGCTGTAAACTCACTGCTAACATTAGAACCATAGACATCTTATAAGTGACGCGCGGCCGCCATCTTGGAGTGGTGATCCGCTCAACTCAGGGCAATTCCTTTGGTTGGAGCAATTAACTGTCAGCACATTTTATTCATATTACCTCACTGAATACCACTGATACTCACGCGCTTTTTTGTCATTCGTGTAACTATGATAAAGGACACATGTCTTGGCGTGTTCATAATTTGCTTAACAGTAATAGAATATTCTTATATGCTATAAGTGACCAGACGTCTGAGATCAAAACTGTGAAAATAATCCCAGAGAAGGGGAAAAAACAGTCAGCTATTTTTAAGTTAAAGAAACAATATGATTAGGTTATATATAAATGCGTATATCCGACATAAACAATATATGAATACATTAGATATCTATATATCTTACGGACCTATAGACCAGTGGTTCTCAAATGGGGGTACTTGAAGGTATGCCAAGGGGTACATGATATTTTTTTAAATATTCTAAAAATAGCAACAATTCAAAATCCTTTATAAATATATTTACTGAATAATACTTCAACAAAATATGAATGTAAATTCATAAACTGTGAAAAGAAATGCAACAATGCAATATTCAGTGTTGACAGCTAGATTTTTTGTGGACATGTTCCATAAATATTGATGTTAAAGTTTTTTTTTTGTGAAGAAATGTTTAGAATGAAGTTGATAAATCCAGATGGATCTCTATTACAATCCCCAAAGAGGGCACTTTAAGTTGATTACTTTTATGTGTAGAAATCTTTATTTAAAATTGAATCACTTGTTTATTTTTCAACAAGTTTTTAGTTATTTTTACATCTTTTTTTTTTCAAATAGTTCGAGAAAGACCACTACGAATGAGCAATATTTTGCACTGTTATACAATTTAACAAATCAGAAACTGATGACATACTACTGTATTTTACTTATTTATCTCTTTTTTCAAGCAAAAATGCTTTGCTCTGATTAGGGGTACTTGAATTAAAAAACATTTCACAGGGGGTACATCACTGAAAAAAGGTTGAGAACCACTGATATAGACTTTATCTCTGTTGCTGCAACAGCAGATGGTTTATTCTGTCTTGACACTTTGTATTAATATTTTCTATTACATTCTTCCTTTAAATGATCATGTTTACAGTGATTGTTTTATATGTATTTGTCATGTATGTTGCTGTGGATAAAAGTGTCTGCCAAATACTTAAACATATATAAACACCTGAAAGTCTTTATTTCAGCTAAAACCACAAATCTGTTTCACTGGATTCAGAATAAAAACAAATTCTGTCTTACCCAACAAAGTTAGGATTTGAATATTGTTACTTGAAGACTTATCTGTGGTTACAATAAAATGAGAATGCATCATAATCAATGGCGGCTGGTGAATTGTGTTTTAGGTGGGCCTGAAAGTTTGTAAACCACATACCTGTAGGGGGGTCATCCTCCCCCAGAAGATTTCTTTGTGATTTTCACATACAAATATTGTAGTTCTTTGCTCCTGCTTAACTCCGTGGTAATATTCTTTTCACAAAATACAACCAATAGTATGTTAATGTTAAATCTTACTTGTGAAAAGTAATCCCCCAATTCCTATTTTCAACAGTCCGCTCATTTGAGCAGGAAAACGCTGAATACCAGCCCAGCATGTTTGTTTTCTACCTGTCAACTGTCAGTTTAGGCTGCTTGCCGGCTCCTCGTCACCACTTCAAGATGGCGGCCAAATTGCTTGCGTCACAGCAGCCAATTCTGCGTCTACTTATAAGATGTCTATGGTTATAACGTCATTGCAAACACGACAATCTGTTGCGTCCACTGTAGTTCGCTACCTTATTCATACTTTTTGTCAAGTGATTTTTTTTAAGCAGGGTTGCATGAGGCACCTACACATAACGTTACGTTAGTGATTGTGTCACAAACAGTAACGTAACGTTAGACGGCGGTCAGCAGCACCGCATATTTTAGCCACCTACAAAAAGACAAACATAGTCAAATAAAGGTCAGTTAAAATGTATACTATATTAAGAATATGTGTACATATTCCATAGAGCCCTGACATCTAAAAAGTACAGCACTGTTCATTGTTATGTTCATGTATTTGTTATGTTTTCTATGTGTACGCACACATAAACACATATATAGTGTGAGATGAGATCAATGAGATAAGGTAAGAACAGGATAGAAACTGCTGTGGAACTAGTTACAATGCAATATGCCATGGAAATACAATTTTAACACTTTTGTGCAAATAAGTACCGTTGCACTTGTTTTTTTTAAATGTGTTTATACTGTAAAAGAATGAGTTAAATGTTTAGAATAACTGGTTAATAATGCTATTATGAAGTGCAGTGTAAGCACTGTTTTTTTTTATGATAAATACATACAGTGTTTTAAAAGCATACACAATCTGTGTAAATGTATTAGTCTGTGGTTAAAAAGACTTGAAATGACTCGAAACTCAAAATGCAGGACTTGGGACTAGACTTGAGACTTCCCAGTATTGACTTTGGACTTGACTCGGGACTTGCCTGTCTTGACTCGGGACTTGACTCGAGACTTGAGGGCAAAGACTTGAGACTTACTTGTGACTTGCAAAACAATGACTTGGTCCCACCTCTGTTTAGTAGTACAACATGTACATATTTATTAGTCCCCAACATGTTTATACTTAGTAGTCCCCAACATTGGTTTATTGACAGAACATGGTGGTCGTGTCCTTGTAGGGAGGGTCAGGCTGTGGACAGATAAATAGTTGCAAGGCTTGGAATAAGACTATGGATTACATTTTGGACGCCACCCTCTGGCAGATCCCGATGAAAGGACTCTGAGGTTCAGATTTGGCCGCGCCTTGGAAATCCCTGAACTCGACAATCAGATGTTGTTCCTTTAAGAAAACTATTACAATTTGGAAAAATACCACTTGTAGTCCCTCAAGTTACTTTGACCTCAGATACCGTACAAATCCAAGGATCGTCTCGAGTCGAACCCTCGCAGTCGGTGGCGTCGTCCACAAAAGCTTCCTCCTGATGTACAAAGCCTGTTTCCATATGAGTTGGGAAATTGCGTTAGATGTAAATATAAACGGAATACAATGATTTGCAAATCATTTTCAACCCATATTCAGTTGAATGCACAACAAAGACAAGATATTTGATGTTCAAACTGATAAACTTATTTTTTTTTTAAAATAATAATTAACTTAGAATTTCATGACTGCAACACGATTGCAAAGTAGTTGGGAAAGGGCATGTTCACCACTGTGTTACATCACTTTTTCTTTTAACAACACTCAATAAACGTTTGGGAACTGAGGAAACTAATTGTTGAAGCTTTGAAAGTGGAATTCTTTCCCATTCTTGTTTTATGTAGAGCTTCAGTCGTTCAACAGTCCGGGGTCTCCGCTTCATAATGTGCCACACATTTTCAATGGGAGACAGGTATGGACTGCAGGCGGGCCAGGAATGTACCCACACTCTTTTTTTATGAAGCCACGCTGTTGTAACACGTGTTGAATGTGGCTTGGCATTGTCTTGCTGAAATAAGCAGGGGCGTCCATGAAAAAGACGGCGCTTGGATGGCAGCATATGTTGTTCCAAAACCTGTATGTACCTTTCAGCAATAATGGTGCCTTCACAGATATGTAAGTTACCCATGCCTTGGGCACTAATGCACCCCCATACCATCACAGACGCTGGCTTTTGAACTTTGCGTCCATAACAGTCTGGATGGTTCGCTTCCCCTTTGGTCCAGATGATGCGATGTCGAATATTTCCAAAAACAATTTGAAATGTGGACTCGTCAGACCAAAGAACACTTTTCCACTTTGCATCGATCCATCTTAGATGATCTCGGGCCCAGAAAAGCCGGCGGCGTTTCCGGATGTTGTTGATAACTGGCTTTCACTTTGAATAGTAGAGCTTTAACTTGCACTTACAGATGTAGCGACAAACTGTATTTAGCGGCAGTGGTTTTCTGAAGTGTTCCTGAGCCCATGTGGTGATATCCTTTAGAGATTGATGTCGGTTTTTGATACAGTGCCGTCTGAGGGATCGAAGGTCACGGTCATTCAATGTTGGTTTCCGGCCATGCCGCTTACGTGGAGTGATTTCTCCAGATTTTCTGAACCTTTTGATGATATTATGGACCGTAGATGTTGAAATCCCTAAATTTCTTGCAATTGCACTTTGAGAAACGTTGTTCTTAAACTGTTTGACTATTTGCTCGCGCATTTGAGGACAAAGGGGTGTACCTCGCCCCATCCTTTCTTGTGAAAGACTGAGCATTTTTTGGGAAGCTGTTTTTATACCCAATCATGGCACCCACCTGTTCCCAATTAGCCTGCACACCTGTGGGATGATCCGAATAAGTGTTTGATGAGCATTCCTCAACTTTATCAGTATTTATTGCCACCTTTCCCAACTTCTTTGTCACGTGTTGCTGGCATCAAATTCTAAAGTTAATGATTATTTGAACATCAAATATGTTGTCTTTGTAGCATATTCAACTGAATATGGGTTGAAAAGGATTTGCAAATCATTGTATTCCGTTTATATTTAGGTTGATTGGCAACACTAAATTGGCCCTAGTGTGTGAATGTGACTGTGAATGTTGTCTGTCTATCTGTGTTGGCCCTGCGATGAGGTGGCGACTTGTCCAGGGTGTACCCCGCCTTCCGCCCGATTGTAGCTGAGATAGGCGCCAGCGCCCTCCGCGACCTCAAAAAAGGGAATAAGCGGTAGAAAATGGATGGGATGGACAAATTCCCAACTCATATGGAAGCGGGGTTTGTATGTCAAATAAGGGTAATATTTGCTTATTTTCTCTCTGATAAGATCGTTCTTCCCACTAAGCAGATTTTATGTCTGAGTGTTTTTCTTGTTTTAAGGGTTTTGTTCCTAAATGATCTCAGTAACATATTAAATCTTGTTGCTGAGATTTGATGACCTATATTGAGTAATGCATGCTTGAAACTATTTTCGTCCAAATGTCCAAAACACACCCAGCAATGGTGCACAGGAAGGCGTCAAAAGTCCCAATTTTGTCCAAAATACCTCCCCGGGTTCCAGTTCCACAAGTCCCACCGCCTGCTCCACAAGTCCCGGGATGCAAAAAATGTCCAAAACGCACCCGGCAAAGTCCCACGGGAAGTGGGGGAGAAAAGTCGGCAAAGTCCCAAAAATGTCCAAAATACCTACCCAGGTTCGAGTCCCACAAGTCCCGCTGCCGGCCGCCCAAGTCCCGGGATGCCCAAAATGTCCATAATACACCCAGCTGAGGCCCACGGGGAGGGGGGTAAAAGTTGGAAAAGTTGGCAACAGTCCCAAAAATTTTCGAAATACCTCCCCAGGTTCGAGTCCCACATGGATTTTTGAAAATGTTACCGACTTTTGTCACTTTTTTCCCCGCCTCCCCGTGTTACTTGGCTGGGTACGTTTTGGACACGTTGGGCATCCCTACCGGCGGCAGGGCTTGTGGGACTCGAACCTGGTTAGGTATTTTGAACATGTTTGGTACTTTTGCCAACTTTTCCCAACTTTTACCCCTTCCTCCCCGTGGGACTTGGCTGGGTGTGTTATGGACATTTTGGGCATCAGAGGACTTATTTTTTAGGTATGTTTGGGTTCTTTGAGGTTAGCTAATTAAGGACCCAATGCCCTTTGGGACAGAGGACCCTATTGAATTTCTGAGGTTTTATTATTCTTTATTATTTCGCCGCCTCTTTGAGCTGTAATTTGACCCCCTTAACATGCTTCAAAACTCATCAATTTTTACACACACATTAGGACTGGCGAAAATTGCCATCTAAAAAAAAAACAAAACACAAAACTCAAATTACCCTCTAGCGCCCCTTAGGAATAAAACACTGACAAAACTGCTCTTGGGAAGAAAACACAGACAAAACTGCTTGTAACTTCCGGTAGGAATGTTGTAGAGACATGAAACAAAAACATCTATGTAGGTCTCACTTAGACCTACATTTCACTATTTGACATCTTTCAGCAAAAATCAACAGGAAGTTGGTAATCACCCCTTCAAAACAAAAGTTTTGTAAAAACCCTTCACCTTTTTTCAAACATTATCTCCTCTGAGTGCGTTTGTTGTGTCGGCTTCAAACTCTCACAGGAAAGAGATTGAACCCTTCTGATTAAAAGTTGGGCAAAGAGTTTTTCTAACTGCTCCAGTTTTGATTTTACGAGCCTTCAAAGAAGCAGCTGCGCCAGTGCTGCTGCCGTCTCAAGATGGCCGCTTAAAAGCAGGAAGCGACAGCGTGACCACACAATGCAGAGAAGGTAGGTACCGTGCGGGTAAAGATATGTTGACTGGGTGAAAGAAGGAGGCACCAGTTTGACTCCAGGATACAGAGAAGGTAGGTAACATGCAGGTAAAGATATGTTGTCAGGGTGATGGCAGGAAGCACCAGCATGTATGGGTGAAAGAAAGAAGCACCAGTGTGACCCCAGGATGCAGAGAAGGTAGGTAAAGTGCGGGTAAAGATATTTTGAATGGGTAAAGGCAGGAAACACCAGCAAAAGTCGGTCCTATCCATCGCTGCTTGCAGCTTTATTTTTTCTTGTTTTTGAACACTAAAGTTTTGCAGTGTAGAAACAGGTCGGTAGTTACCAGGTTCTAATTTGCTTCCTTTTTTAAACAGGGGAGTTACTCTTGCTCAGTGTGGATCCGACCTTGTGTTTACAACCAACTGATTGGCGGCATTAATGCTGACTAAGCGGTTTACGAGATTGGTTGTGTTTGCTGCTGTTTTCGTGAAATGCGGTTGCCCTTGGTGTTCATCAGGACTCCTTGCAATACTCCCACCCCCACCCCCACTCCCCGGCCCCCGGCCCCTACATTAGAGAGGAGGAGAGCCCGGTGTGCACTTTGTGATTTATTGAGGCCCGCTCGCCCTTAAATCTCAGCCCAGATAAACGTTCTGACGTCTGCTTGAGCCGCGACGGCTGTTTCTGACTCCCCTGCACTCCAGACCCGCTTGGATGTGGGGGCGCCGACTTATACCGGGGATCCGGAGCACCGAGGCAAATTGTAAGCGCTGCCGTTGCAAATTGTCAGTGGGGGGCCCCAGTGGGCTGATGGGGGACATGTGAGGGCCCAGTGAGGAGGAATCACATGAGTGACGTGGGAAGTCTCCTTGCTCTGAGCAATCTAGATCAGGGGTGTACGAAGAGCGGTCTGGGGCACACAGCTCTTTTTTTAACGGCGCGCTGCACAATGTAAAAATACTTTTGCAAAAAATATACACAGTGGGGCAAAAAAGTATTTAGTCAGCCACCGATTGTGCAAGTTCTCCCACTTAAAATGATGACAGAGGTCTGTAATTTTCATCATAGGTACACTTCAACTGTGAGAGACAGAATGTGATAAAAAAAACAGGAATTTTAAATAATTTATTTGTAAATTATGGTGGGAAATAAGTATTTGGTCACTTCAAACAAGGAAGATCTCTGGCTCTCACAGACCTGTAACTTCTTCTTTAAGAAGCTCTTCTGTCCTCCACTCGTTACCTGTATTAATGGCACCTGTTTGAACTCGTTATCTGTATAAAAGACACCTGTCCACAGCCTCAAACAGTCAGACTCCAAACTCCACTATGGCCAAGACCAAAGAGCTGTCGAAGGACACCAGGAAAATAATTGTAGACCTGCACCAGACTGGGAAGAGTGAATCTACAATAGGCAAGCAGCTTGGTGTGAAAAAAATCAACTGTGGGAGCAATTATCAGAAAATGGAAGACATACACGACCACTGATAATCTCCCTCGATCTGGGGCACCAGGCAAGATCTCATCCCGTGGGGACAAAATGATCATGAGAACGGTGAGCGAAAATCCCAGAACCACATGGGGGGGACCTGGTGAATGACCTGCAGAGAGCTGGGACCAAAGTAACAAAGGTACCATCAGTAACACACTACGCCGACAGGGAGTCAAATCATGCAGTGCCAGACGTGTCCCCCTGCTAAAGCCCGTGCATGTCAAGGCCCGTCTGAAGTTTGCCAGAGAGCACATGGGAGAATGTCATGTGGTCAGATGAAACGAAAATATAACTTTTTGGTATGAACTCAACTCGTCATGTTTGGAGGAAAAAGAATACTGAGTTGCATCCCAAGAACACCATACCTACTGTGAAGCATGGGGGTGGAAACATCATGCTTTGGGGCTGTTTTTCTGCTAAGGGGACAGGACGATTGATCCGTGTCAAGGAAAGAATGAATGGGGCCATGTATCGTGAGATTTTGAGCCAAAACCTCCTTCCATCAGTGAGAGCTTTGAATGGTTGACCAGATACTTATTTTCCACAAATAAATTCTTTAAAATTCCTACAATGTGAATTCCTGGATTTTTTTTTCGTATTCTGTCTCTCACAGTTGAAGTGTACCTATGATGAAAATTACAGACCTCTGTCATCATTTTAAGTGGGAGAACTTGCACAATATGTGACTGACTAAATACTTTTTTGCCCCACTGTATATATTGCAACTTTGTGGCAATGTTCTAATAACACAAAGCTGTTTTTTGTCATTGCCGTGGTTCTCCCCCCAGAAAAGGGTGGAGTGCCATCCCTGGGTTGGGGAGGAGACCCTGCCCCAAGTGGAGGAGTTCAAGTACCTGGGAGTCTTGTTCACGAGTGAGGGAAGAGTGGATGGTGAGATCGACAGGCGATCGGTGCGGCATCTTCAGTAATGCGGACGCTGTATCGATCCGTTGTGGTGAAGAAGGATCTGAGCCGGAAGGCAAAGCTCTCAATTTACCAGTCGATCTACGCTCCCATCCTCACCTATGGTCATGAGCTTTGGGTTATGACCGAAAGGAAGAGAAGAAGACGGGTGGATGGATGGATGGATGGGTCCTCAGAAATCATAATGAATCAAATTATTATGTTAATATGAATAATAAATAACAAAGTGTTTCTAGTGGCTTGACAAAGTATTGTATTTGTCCATATCAAAACACAGTGTTACTGTTCAAACTGTGTGTGGCCAAAAATTATAGATATACTTACTTAAAACTTCTGTCTTGTTTTTAATGAATATTCAGGCCTACTGCGCAACCGTATATTAAAGTTGATCATTACTTGGTACTTGGAGAGCCATGTTGTTAGGAGGACATGTTAGGAGGACATGTTGTTAGGAGGACATGTTGTTAGGAGGACATGTTGTTAGGAGGACATGTTGATAGGAGGACATATTGTCAGGAGGACATGTTGTTAGGAAGACATGTTGCTAGGAGGACATGTTGCTAGGAGGACATGTTGTTAGGAAGACATGTTGTTAGGAGTTCATGTTGTTAGGAGGACATGTTGTCAGGAGGACATGTTGTTAGGAGGACATGTTGTTAGGAGGACATGTTGTTAGGAGGACATGTTGCTAGGAGGACATGTTGTTAGGAGGACATGTTGTTAGGTCATGTTGTTTGGAGGACATGTTGTCAGGAAGTTATGTTGCTAGGAGGACTTGTTGGTAGGAGGACATGTTGTTAGGTGGACATGTTGTCAGGAGGAGATGTTAGGCAGGAGGACATGTTGTTAGGAGGACATGTTGTCAGGAGGACATGTTGCTAGGAGGACATGTTAGGAAGACATGTTGTTAGGAGTTCATGTTGTTAGGAGGACATGTTGTTAGGAGTTCATGTTGTTAGGAGGACATGTTGTTAGGAGGACATGTTGTCAGGAGGACATGTTGCTAGGAGGACATGTTAGGAAGACATGTTGTTAGGAGTTCATGTTGTTAGGAGGACATGTTGTTAGGAGGACATGTTGTTAGGAGTTCATGTTGTTAGGAGGACATGTTGTTAGGAGGACATGTTGTCAGGAGGACATGTTGTTAGGAGTTCATGTTGCTAGGAGGACATGTTAGGAAGACATGTTGTTAGGAGGACATGTTGTTAGGAGGACATGTTGTTAGGAGGACATGTTGTTAGGAGGACATGTTGTCAGGAGGACATGTTGCTAGGAGGACATGTTAGGAAGACATGTTGTTAGGAGGACATGTTGTTAGGAGGACATGTTGTTAGGAGGACATGTTGTTAGGAGTTCATGTTGTTAGGAGGACATGTTGTTAGGAGGACATGTTGTCAGGAGGACATGTTGTTAGGAGTTCATGTTGTTAGGAGGACATGTTGTTAGGAGTTCATGTTGTTAGGAGGACATGTTGTTAGGAGTTCATGTTGTTAGGAGGACATGTTGTTAGGAGTTCATGTTGTTAGGAGGACATGTTGTTAGGAGGACATGTTGTCAGGAGGACATGTTGCTAGGAGGACATGTTAGGAAGACATGTTGTTAGGAGTTCATGTTGTTAGGAGGACATGTTGTCAGGAGGACATGTTGCTAGGAGGACATGTTAGGAAGACATGTTGTTAGGAGTTCATGTTGTTAGGAGGACATGTTGTTAGGAGTTCATGTTGTTAGGAGGACATGTTGTTAGGAGGACATGTTGTCAGGAGGACATGTTGCTAGGAGGACATGTTAGGAAGACATGTTGTTAGGAGTTCATGTTGTCAGGAGGACATGTTGTTAGGTCATGTTGTCAGGAGGACATGTTGTTAGGTCATGTTGTTAGGAGGACATGTTGTTAGGAGAACATCTTGTCAGGAGGACATGTTGTTAGGTCATGTTGTTTGGAGGACATGTCAGGAAGTCATGTTGCTAGGAGGACTTGTTGGTAGGAGGCCATGTTGTTAGGCGGACATGTTGTTAGGAGGACATGTTGTCAGGAGGAGATGTTAGGCAGGAGGACATGTTGTTAGGAGGACATGTTGCTAGGAGGACATGTTGTTAGGAGGAAATGTTATTAGGAGGACATGTTGTCAGAGGACTTGTTGTTAGGAGAACATGTTGTTAGGAGGACATGTTGTTAGGAGGACATGTTGCTAGGAGGACATGTTGTCAGGAGGACATGTTGTTAGGAAGACATGTTGCTAGGAGGACATGTTGTTAGGAAGACATGTTGTTAGGAGGACATGTTGTCAGGAGGACATGTTGTTAGGTCATGTTGTTAGGAGGACATGTTGTTAGGAGAACATCTTGTCAGGAGGACATGTTGTTAGGTCATGTTGTTTGGAGGACATGTTGTCAGGAAGTCATGTTGCTAGGAGGACTTGTTGGTAGGAGGACATATTGTTAGGTGGACATGTTCTTAGGAGGACATGTTGTCAGGAGGACATGTTGCTAGGAGGACATGTTGTTAGGAGGACATGTTGTTAGGAGGACATGTTGTCAGGAGGAGATGTTAGGCAGGAGGACATGTTGTTAGGAGGACATGTTGCTAGGAGGACAGGTTGTCAGGAGGACATTTTGCTAGGAGGACATGTTGTCAGGAGCACATTTTGCTAGGAGGACATTTTGTTAGGAGGACATGTTGTTAGGAGGACATGTTGTTAGGAGGACATTTTGCTAGGAGGACATGTTGTAAGGAGGACATGTTGTCAGGAGGACATGTTGTTAGGAGGACCTGTTAGGAGGATGTGTTGTTAGGAGCACATGTTGTCGGGAGGACATGTTGTTAGTTGGACATGTTGTCAGGAGGACATGTTGTCAGGAGGACTTGTTGTTAGGAGGACATTTTGTTAGGAGGACATGTTGTCAGGAGGACATGTTGTCAGGAGGACATGTTGCTAGGAGGACATGTTGTTAGGAGGACATTTTGTTAGGAGGACATGTTGTTGGGGGGTCATGTTGCTAGGAGGACATGTTGTTAGGAGGCCATGTTGTTAGGAGGACATTTTGTTAGGACATGTTGTTTGGGGGTCATGTTTTTAGGATGAGATGTTGTTAGGAAGACATTTTGTTAGGAGGACATGTTGTTGGGGGGTCATGTTGCTAGGAGGACATTTTGTTAGGAGGCCATGTTGTTAGGAGGACATTTTGTTGGAAGGACATGTTGTTTGAGGGTCATGTTGTTAGGATGACATGTTGCGAGGAGGACATTTTGTTAGGAGGTCATGTTGTTAGGAGGACATGTTGTTAGGAGGACATTTTGTTAGGAGGACATGTTGTTAGGAGGAAATTTTATTAGGAGGACATGTTGTCAGGAGGACATGTTGTTAGGAGGACATGTTGCGAGGAGGACATTTTGTTAGGAGGACATGTTGTTAGGAGGACATGTTGTTAGTAGGACATGTTTGCAGGAGGACATGTTGTTAGGAGGACATGTTGTTAGGAGGACATGTTAGGAGCTGGTGTGACAGCGGGTCTCAGCGTCAACAACACCCTGCTGAAGGCCTGAGGTGCAGGGCGCGTCCACATGACTTCACCTCGGATGAACCCTCACGCGCCGACGGGTGTTTTGCGCGTCTCTCGTACCGACGCTTTATGAACCGCGTCGTCCTCGCCACTCCGCCTCGAGCTCGTAAAAACCTTTAATGAGATCTTTTATGATGTTTTGGAAAAGAAAACCTGTTCCGTACTTGTTGGTACAGTAACACAGTAGACACTTTATTTGGTACACCTGTGCCATGTATTGCCATCCAAAACAGGATTTACATTAAAAAGTACACCTTTATCAACACAGTAGTAATGCACGTTTTTGAAATAATTCAACGCCGTATTTACCGGGCGATGGAGCGCGCTCGCACCAAATTTTGGAATAATAAAATATTTTTACATATATTTGGTGCACCTGACTACAAGCCGCAGATATATATTCGTCAGACCGTGGACTTTGGGGTTCGGATTGTTCTTCCAATGCAAAGGAAAGTTGGCGCGAGCAAGATGTGAATGTAAGTACATATTTATTCTTAAAAACTATAACTAACAAAAGGTAAACAAAAGGTGCACACAGTGGCGGAGAACAAACTTGGCTACTGAAAACAAAAACTAGCACAAAAGCATGACTATGGACAAAAGAACTAAAGACACTAACTGTGGCTTTTAAACAAACCAAAAGCTTACGTGGCATGGACAGAATGATTAAGCAGCATGGCATGAAAGGAGTTGAGGTATAAAGTCGCCCGGCTGACTTCTTGGCAACTTCCGGTTTAAATAATAGCTATGATGAGTAGGAGGTCATGTTGTTAGGAGCACATGTTGTCAGGAGGACATTTTGTCAAGAGGACATGTTTTTAGGAGGACATGTTGTCAGGAGGACATGTTGCTAGGAGGACATGTTTCTAGGACGGAATTTTGTTAGGAGGCATGGACAGAATGATTAAGCAGCGTGGCATGGCATGAAAGGAGTTGAGGTATAAAGTCGCCCGGCTGACTTCCTGGCAACTTCCGGTTTAAATAATAGCTATGATGAGTGCAAACAGGTGTGAGACTTGAGGACAAGGTGAAAACTGATGAGTTGCTATGGTAATAAGACAAACAAGGAAGTGCAGGAACAAGAACTGAATGTCCAAAAAAACAAAACCAAACATGACCAAAACAAAACATGATCTAATGACGTGACAATATTGGTACGGAAGATTATGTAGATGTTTATCCATATTACAACATCTTTATAAGGTTTTATTTATTCATACCTAATTGTTTCCAAACGGTGTCTGTGACAAGGCAGTAAAACGGGAGATCCAACAAAACAGAAGTCATCGACATTGCAGAAGCTCGCTCTCCGACCGGCTGAACAGACTCAATAACTCAACGGTGACGTTTTGGTGAATTTACGAAACTGGAACAATGCGAAAGGAATGCCACTGTAAGTTAATAATACTAACACAGGCACTCGTAATCCTGTTAGCATATTAGCTAATGCAAACAATGCTAGCTTCATTAGATTACGATACAAGTCAGAAATATGCATGAAAACATTTTAGTTGGTATTGAATTGTTTTAGTTATATTATAAAACTTACAAACATTGCTTGGAGTGACAAATGAAGAACCTTTTTGAGCAGGAATGCTATGGACGAATTTTTCCCAATTCTTTTTTTAGACTGTATTTATATTATTCATCTGTGAATAATGCTGTATAATGGACTGTATTTATGTTTTTGACATGTAAATAATGTTGTATAATAGACTGTATTTATATTATTCACATGTGAATAATGCTGTATAATAGACTGCATTTATATTATTTACATGTGAATAATGCTGTATAATTAACTGTATTTATATTATTCACATGTGAATGATGCTGTAAAATAGACTGTATTTATGTTATTTTCATGTGAATAATGCTGTATTATAGACTATTTATATTATTCACCTGTGAATAATGCTGTATAATTGGATGTATTTATGTTATTCACATGTGAATAGTGCTGTATAATTAACCGTATTTATGTTATTCACATGTGAATAATGCTGTATAATTAACTGCATTTATGTTATCCACATGTAAATAATGCTGTGAAATAGACTGTATTTATATTATTCACCTGTGAATATGGCTATATACTAGACTTTATTTTTATTATTCACTTGTGAATATTGCTGTATAATAGACTATTTATATTATTCACATGTGAATAACGCTGTATAGTAGACTGTATTTATATTATTCACATGTGAATAATGCTGTATAATAGACTATTTATATTATTCACATGTGAATAACGCTGTATAGTAGACTGTATTTATATTATTCACATGTGAATAATGCCGTATAATAGACTGTATTTTTATTATTCACCTGTGAATATTCCTGTATACTAGACTTTATTTATATTATTCACTTGTGAATAATGCCGTATAATAGACTGTATTTATATTATTTACATGTGAATAATGCTGTAAAATAGACTGTATTTATATTATTCACCTGTGAATATTTCTGTATTATAGACTTTATTTTTATTATTCACTTGTGAATAATGCTGTAAAATAGTCTGTATTTATATTATTCACATGTGAATAATGCTGTAAAATAGACTGTATTTATATTATTCACATGTGAATAATGCTGTATAATAGACTGTATTCATATTATTCACATGTGAATAATACTGTATAATAGACTTTATTTATATTATTCACTTGTGAATAATGTCGTATAATAGACTGCAATTATATTATTCAGATGTGAATAATGCTGTATAATAGAATGTATTTATATTATTCACATGTGAATAATGCTGTAAAATAGACTGTATTTATATTATTCACATGTGAATAATGCTGTATAATAGACTGTATTCATATTATTCACATGTGAATAATACTGTATAATAGACTTTATTTATATTATTCACTTGTGAATAATGTCGTATAATAGACTGCAATTATATTATTCAGATGTGAATAATGCTGTATAATAGAGTGTATTTATATTATTCACATGTACAAAATACCAAAGTGTTTACTGTGAGCAAAAAGTGGTGCTGGATTTCACCCAGGGATCAATAAAGTACTTTCTATTCTATATTGATCAAGTACTTCATTGAGCGGTTTAAAGGAGTTACATGAATAAAATGATGACGTTGCTTGGAAACAAAGATTTTGAAATATTCCTTTTGTTTGCTTTATGTTCCTCATTCAATCCTCTTGTCCACCAAACAACTTTCTTCCGAGTCTGATCGGCTCTTGTACCTCGCCCTCCAAGGCCTGCCAACAATGCCGGTCGCCACAAATAAACTGCAAACTTTGTTACTTCCTAAAAAAGTAAAGAAAGACACGATCGAGCCGTCTCACCAACAACAACACGCTCCAATTTGGAGCTGAATTCCAAAACCAGATGGAGCTTTTCAAGTTGATTTAGTTTAGCCCCCGTCATTTTTCCGCCAGTAAGAAAGTCGGGCCTTCATGTGGCGCACGAATACTACATTTGCCTGCAGGTCTTGTGGCGGGAAGCAGGAGGCAAGATGCCAGTGAGATGGCAAGAAGGCGGCTTTAAAAGTGGCGTCCAATGACGTCGCTCAGCTCCTTGTGGTCTCATTTGGGGCAAAATGAAGTCTCATATTTCAGTTTGTCCTATTTCCTCCAGCGGGGTTATTAGTCTCTTTAAAATCTCTTCTCACTCCTGCGCTTACCAAAGGCATGCGGTAAAAGTAAGCATGCGCTAATTATTTTAAAATCTCTTCTCACTCCTGCGCTTACCAAAGGCATGCGGTAAAAGTAAGCATGGGCTAATTATTTTAAAACCTCTTCTCACTCCGGCACTTACCAAAGGCATGCGGTAAAAGTAAGCATGGGCTAATTATTTTAAAATCTCTTCTCACTCCTGCGCTTACCAAAGGCATGCGGTAAAAGTAAGCATGCGCTAATTATTTTAAAATCTCTTCTCACTCCGGCGCTTACCAAAGGCATGCGGTAAAAGTAAGCATGGGCTAATTATTTTAAAACCTCTTCTCACTCCGGCACTTACCAAAGGCATGCGGTAAAAGTAAGCATGGCTAATTATTTTAAAATCTCTTTTCACTCCTGCGCTTACCAAAGGCATGCGGTAAAAGTAAGCATGCGCTAATTATTTTAAAATCTCTTCTCACTCCGGCGCTTACCAAAGGCATGCGGTAAAAGTAAGCATGCGCTAATTATTTTAAAACATCTTCTCACTCCGGCACTTACCAAAGGCATGCGGTAAAAGTAAGCATGGGCTAATTATTTTAAAATCTCTTCTCACTCCGGCGCTTACCAAAGGCATGCGGTAAAGTAAGCATGCACTAATTATTTTAAAACATCTTCTCACTCCGGCACTTACCAAAGGCATGCGGTAAAAGTAAGCATGCGCTAATTATTTTAAAATCTCTTCTCACTCCGGCACTTACCAAAGGCATGCGGTAAAAGTAAGCATGCGCTAATTATTTTAAAATATTTTCTCACTCCGGCGCATACCAAAGGCATGCGGTAAAAGTAAGCATGCGCTAATTATTTTAAAATATTTTCTCACTCCGGCGCATACCAAAGGCATGCGGTAAAAGTAAGCATGCGCTAATCATTTTAAAATCTCTTGTCACTCCTGCGCTTACCAAAGGCATGCGGTAAAAGTAAGCATGCGCTAATTATTTCAAAACCTCTTCTCACTCCTGTGCTTAGCAAAGGCATGCGGTAAAAGTAAGCATGCGCTAATTATTTTAAAACCTCTTCTCACTCCGGCACTTACCAATAAAAAAGCCTTGCCTTTACATAATTAGAAGACAATGTGCAGGTGATGTCACGGGTTGTAGGGCTCCTCACATCTGAATGTTGTTTATATTATTCGAGATGCTACCTCAGTAGAAGCATTTAAGTCTCACTTTAAAACTCATTTGTATACTCTAGCCCAGGGGGTCACTAACCTTTTTGAAACCTACTTCTTGGTTACTGATTAATGAGAAGGGCTACCAGTTTGATACACACTTAAATAAATTGCCAGAAATAGCCAATTTGCTCAATTTACCTTTAATAAATAAATCTATATATATATATTAAAAAAATGGGTATTTCTGTCGGTCATTTTGTCGTACATTTTTTTTCCTTTTACGGAAGGTTTTTTGTAGAGAATAAATGATGAAAAAAAGAACTTAATTGAACAGTTTAAAGGAGGAGAAAATACGCCAAAAAATTAAAATTAAATTTTGAAACGTAGTTTATCTTCAATTTCGACTCTTTAAAATTCAAAATGAAGATGAAAAACTAGCTAATTCGAATCTTTTTGAAAAAATTAAAAAAATAATTTTATGAAACATCATTAGTCATTTTTTCCTGATTAAGATTAATTTAAAAATTTTGATGACATGTTTTAAATAGGTTAAAATCCAATCTGCACTTTGTTAGAATATATAACAAATTGGACACAGCCGTATTTCTAACAAAGACAAATCATTATTTCTTCTAGATTTTCCAGAACAAAAATTTTTAAAAGAAATTCCAAAGAGTTTGAAATAAGATTTAAATTTGATTCTACAAATTTTTTAGATTTGCCAGAATAATTTTTTTGAATTTTAATCATAATAAGTTTGAAGAAATATTTCACAAATATTCTTCATCGAAAAAACAGAAGCTAAAATGAAGAATTAAATTAAAATGTATTTATTGTTCTTTACAATAATGAAAAAAAAATACTTGAACATTGATTTAAATTGTCAGGAAATAAGAGGAAGGAATTTAAAAGATAAAAAGGTATATGTGTTTAAAAATCCTAAAATCATTTTTAAGGTTGTATTCTTTCTCTAAAATTGTCTTTCTGAAAGTTATAAGAAGGAAAGTAAAACCATAAATTAATTTATTCAAATAAGTGAAGATCAAGTCTTTAACATATTCTCTTGGATTTTCAAATTCTATTTGAGTTTTGTCCCTCTTAGAATTAAAAATGTCGAGCAAAGCGAGACCAGCTTGCTAGTAAATAAATAAAATTTAAAAAAAAATAGAGGCAGCTCACTGGTAAGTGCTGCTATTTGAGCTATTTTTAAAACAGGCCCAGCGGGCGACTCATCTGGTGACCCCTGCTCTAGCCTTTAAATAGACCCCCTTTTTAGACCAGTTGATCTGCCGTTTCTTTTCTTTTTCTCCTCTGTCCCACTCTCCCTTGTGGAGGGGGGTCCGGTCCGATGGCCATTCATGAAGTACTGGCTGTCCTGAGTCGGGACCCAGGATGGAACCGCTCATCCAGAGTCGGGACCCAGGATGGACCGCTCGCCTGTGTATCGGTTTGGGACATCTCTGCACTGCTGATCCGCCTACACTTGGGATAGTTTCCTGCTGGCTCCACTATGGACTGGACTCTCACAGTTGTGTTGGATCCACTATGGATTGAACTAGGTTGCCCTAGAGGGGGGGGGGGGGGGGGGGGGGGGGGGGGGTTCCCACATATGCGGTCCTCTCCAAGGTTTCTCATAGTCATCATTGTCACCGGACGTCCCACTGGGTGTGAGTTTTCCTTGCCTTTATGTGGGCTCTACCGAGGATATTGTTGTGGTTTGTGTTGTGGTTTTTTGCAGCCCTTTGAGACACTAGTGATTAAGGGCTATATAAAAAAAATCGTTGATTGATTGATTGAATGTGAGCCTCCAGCAGCAAGAGCTATTTCGGACCGAGAAATGGGACAATTTCCGCCATTAATTTGAGCGAGGATGAAAGATTCGTGGATGAGGAAATTTAGAGTGAAGGACAAGAAAAAAAATAGGTGATTGCATTGGGAGCGATTCAGATGTTTTTAGACACATTTACTAGGATCATTCTGGGAAATCCCTTATCTTTCTATTGTGTTGGTGGCAGCATGGCGTAGTGGGTAGAGCGGCCGTGCCAGAAACCTGAGGGTTGCAGGTTCGCTTCCCACCTATTAACATCGTTAATAGGTGCAGGACACTTTACCCTTTGCCCCCGGTTCCGCTCACACTGGTGAAATGAATGATGAATGAATGATTGGTGGTGGTCGGAGGGGCCGTAGGCGCAAACTGGCAGCCACGCTTCCGTCAGTCTACCCCAGGGCAGCTGTGGGCTACAGATGTAGCTTACCTCCACCAGGTGTGAATGAATGATGGGTTCCCACTTCTCTTGTGCGCGCTTTGAGTATCTAACAATAGAAAAGCGTGATATAAATCTAATCCATTATTATTATTATTATTGGTTAAATAGTACCTGATAGTCGGAGGGGTGTGGCCACGGGTGTGTTGACGCCAGTCTCTCGCGAAGCTGCAGCAGGACAGAAGCTCCGAGGCGACTTATTACCAGAATTTTCCCACCGAAAACTGCCGGTTGACATGTAGTCGGGATCCATGTCCACTAGACCGCTCTGATCCATAATAAAGTTTCACCTCCGGGAATTTTAAACAATGAAACACCGTGTGTTTGTGTGGCTAAAGGCTAAAAGCTTCCCACCTCCATCTTTCTACTTTGACTCCTCCATTATAAATTGAACAAATTGCAAAAGAATGCAGCAACACAATGTCTAAAATACTGTTTAATTGCGCGATGAAAAGAGACGACTTTTAGCCGCTAGAGGTGCTAGGATGATATGTCCCCTCCAACCAATTACGTCACAAACCCGCGTCATTCTGCCACGTTTTCAACAGGCTACCTCGCGGGAAATTTAAAATTGTAATTTGGTAAATGAAACCGTCCGTATTGGCATGTGTTGCAATGTTAAGATTTCATCATTGATATATAAACTATCAGACTGTAGTGGGGTTCAGTAGGCCTTTTAAATCCTACTGAATAGCTCTTAATCTTCTTCCCTTTATGCAATTACCGTATTTCCTTGAATTGCCGGGGGGGCGCTGATTAATTTAAAACCTCTTCTCACTCCGGCACTTACCAAAGGCATGCGGTTAAAGGTAAGCATGCGCTTATTATTTTAAAACCTCTTCTCACTCCGGCACTTACCAAAACCTTGCAGTAAAAATTTGAGTGTGATGTAGGGATACCATCATGAAAAAGCACATTTATGGTCTTACCTTTACTTATAAATGAAGTCCATGCGCAGCTCCTTCTGATCAAAAGCATCGATAAGTTGTTTATAGAATCTTCCTTATCTTTCTTCAGTTTTAAAAGTCTCTCTGTTTTGATGGATATCTCCTGCTTCAATTGAAAGTCCAGTTTAGAAACTTGCCATCAGACCACTGCTATCATTTAGTCTGCTCCTCAAGTGCGGGCGACGACAGAATTATCCTCGGACAACTCCCCTTCCCGTTCTGCTCCATGGGGGGATCTCTTTATCCCACCGCTGCCAGCAGGAAGTGTTATTGTATAAATAAATACACTGGGTATTTAGGACTGGAACATGCTTTATTTCAACCCAGTTGTTTACATAGCCAGCATAGGAGTAGTGGTGTTACATCCTAAAAGGTCCGTCGTGCACCGTCCGCGTCAAATCCGTTCCCAGCACATATCACTGCACTTGTTGTCACTTCTTCTGCAGCCGAGTAGTCGCAAGAAGGATCACTATCGCCCTCTACCACCAGGAGGCGGGAGTCATTTAATGACTCATATTTGACACACGCAGCTACGGTATATTAATAAAACATAGCTGCTTACTGTTCTTTTTAGCATATTCAATAGCTTGGACCTTAAATCCTACTGAATAGCTCTTAATCTTCTTCCCTTTATGCGATTTCAAATTACCGGTATTGAAATCAGCCTCTTTCGTTTTGAAAATGATGACAGGGGAAATGTCACTCGTGACGTGACGAGTTTGACCCAGCGGTAATACTAAGCGTGCACTAATTATTTTTGCGACGCTGGCGACTTGTCCAGGGTGTACCCCGCCTTCCGCCTCGATTGTAGCTGAGATAGGCACCAGCGCCCCCCGCGACCCCGAAAGGGAATAAGCGGTAGAAAAATGGATGGATGCATAGTTTGACCCGGCAGTTCAAGGAAATACGGTATTTTTCGGCCTCCACTCAGGCTTGATCCCAGGGACCCCAAAGGATTTTTGGTCAAAAAAATACTTAAAATGTGTCATTATTTTGTATTATTGTTATTCAAGGTTTAAATCTCTAGATCAAGGGTGTCAAACTCAAATACAGACTGGGCCAAAATTTAAAACTGAACAAAGCCGCGGGCCAAGGTTGAACGAATTAACCTTTTAATAGGGACCAAAACAAGTTTTGCAATGAATACTGAACAAGCAAGGCTTAAATAGGGCAGCACGGTGGAACAGGGGTTAGTGCATCTGCCTCACAATATGAAGGTCCTGAGTAATCCTGGGTTCAATCCCGGGCTCGGGATCTTTCTGTGTGGAGTTTGCATGTTCTCCCCGTGACTGCGTGGTTCCCTCCGGGTATTTGGGCTTCCTCCCATGGAACAGGCAGAGCTTATATAACGTATTAGTGCAAAATCAACTTTTAAAAAACATCAGTGGTATATTAAATAAAATGTAAAACAAAAAAATTAATGCCTCTTTTCTATTTGCAGCCTTCTGAGGTAAATATCAACATTAACTTTTTTCCACAGGCTAATAAATTCGAAAATAAAATAAAAATGAGGTGGGCAGGGTTTGGTAGTAGCGGTGGGGGTGTATATTGTAGCGTTCCGGAAGAGTTAGTGCTGCAAGGGTTTCTGGGTATTTGTTCTGTTGTTGTTGTGTTACAGTACGGGTGTTCTCCTGAAATGTTTTTTTGTCATTCTTGTTTTGGTGTGGGTTCACAGTGTGGCGCATATTTGTAACAATGTCAAAGTTGTTTATACGGCCACCCTCAGTGTGACCTGTATGGCTGTTGACCAAGTATGTGTGTGAAAGCCGCATATATTATGTGACTTGGCCAGCACGCTGTTTATATGCAGGAAAAGAGGACGTGACGACATGTTGTAGAGGACAGTGCCTTTAAGGCACGCTCCCAATACTGTTGTCCGGGTGGAAATCGGGAGAATGGTTGCCCAGGGAGATTTTCGGGAAGGGGCACTAAACTTGGGGAGTCTCCTGGGAAAATCGGGAGGGTTGGCAAGTATGAGTATTAGCAGTGAATGTGGTGTTACCGGCGGGCCAGCTGTAATGTTAATTTGATATTGCCTCAAGGGCCAAATGAAATTGAACGGCGGGGCACATTTGGCCCGCGGGCCAGAGTTTGACACCCATGCAATATAACTGTCAATATAACCTTTTTAAAGATTTAAGTTGTATGCCCTTTTTGTCAAAGAAAACCCTGTTTTGTTATGGAAAAAAACACAAAATATGCAATAGTTTCCCCCAAAATAATTTTAAAGTGGAATATTTGAGATTATAGAATAATTGGAGCCTTAAAAATATCAACACATAACACCATTGATTTCAATTTGTTATTATTTTTTAGCAACGACAAACAAAAAATCGCACTAAAATTATTGTGGATCCAAAAGGGTCCTACTCATTAAAAATACAAAACTTTTTTTTATTGTTAACTTTAAACACAATCATCTTGAGATCAACTGCAGATCCATCCGTCAATTATAACTTTTATTGTTGTTTATGTTTTTTGTTTGTTCTTATTAGGCCTTTCTTTAGTAAAAAAAACAACAACTTTGTTTTTTATATGGCAAACACAAAATATGCAACATTTTCCCCAAAAATAAGTCAAAGTGGAATATTTAATGTGACATTCATTTTAAATAATTATTATCTTTTTTTTAAAGAAAATAACAGCCTGCATGGCAGCTTTGTGTTATTAGTGTCAGATTTGGTTGGTGACCAGCCCCAAGATGCATAGAAGGAGGCGGGGATGGAGTGAGAAAACACTAAGACAAAAAACAAACAAAGGGTACAAACAAAAAGCGCGCTCATGGGCGGATAACAAACAAAAAGGCCTAGCGTGGAAGCGAGCAGGTATGGAGAAAGAAACAGAAGTCGTACTTATAATATGAAAACAAACTTGGAAGCAGGGAACAAAAGATAATAAGCTACATACCACTATCAAATAACAGCCTGCATGGCAGCTTTGTGTTATTAGTGTCAGAGTTGATATGTGACGAACCCCAAGATGCATAGAAGGAGGCGGGCATGGAGTGAGAAAACACTAAGACAAAAAACAAACAAAGGGTACAAACAAAAAGTGCGCACATAGGCGGAAAACAAACAAAAAGGCCTAGCGTGGAAGCTAGCAGGTATGGAGCAAGAAACAGAACTCGTACTCATGAAAACAAACTTTGAAACTGGGAACAAAAGACAATAAGCTACAAACCACTATCAAATAACAGCCTGCATGGCAGCTTTGTGTTATTAGTGTCAGAGTTGGTTTGTGACGAACCCCAAGATGCATAGAAGGAAGCAGGCATGGAGTGAGAATAACAATAAGACAAAAAACAAACAAAGAGTACAAAGAAAAAGCGCGCACCTGGACGGATAACAAACAAAAAGGCCTAGCGTTGAAGCTAACAGGTATGGAGCAAGAAACAGAAGTCGTACTTATAATATGAAAACAAACTTGGAAGCAGGGAACAAAAGACAATAAGCTACAAACAACTATCAAATAACAGCCTGCATGGCAGCTTTGTGTTATTAGTGTCAGAGTTGGTTTGTGACGAACCCCAAGATGCATAGAAAAAGGCAGGTGTGGAGTGGGAAAACTCTAAGACAAAAAACAAACAAAGGGTACAAACAAAAAGCGCGCACGTGGGCGGATAACAAACAAAAATGCCTAGCGTGGAAGCTAGCAGGTATGCAGCAATAAACAGAAGTCGTACTTATGATATGAAAACAAACTTGGAAGCAGGGAACAAAAGACAATAAGCTACATACCACTATCAAATAACAGCCTGCATAGCAGCTTTGTGTTATTTGTGTCAGAGTTGGTTTGTGAGGAACCCCAAGATGCAT
Organism: Nerophis ophidion; assembly: GCF_033978795.1. Lineage (NCBI taxonomy): Eukaryota > Metazoa > Chordata > Actinopteri > Syngnathiformes > Syngnathidae > Nerophis > Nerophis ophidion. The sequence goes on from NC_084622.1 coordinate 13,526,491, forward strand.
AGAAGGAGGCGGGCAGGAGTGAGAAAACACTAAGACAAAAAACAAACAAAGGGTACAAGCAAAAAGCGCGCACATGGGCGGATAACAAACAAAAATGCCTAGCGTTGAAGCTAACAGGTATGGAGCAAGAAACAGAAGTCGTACTTATAATATGAAAACAAACTTGGAAGCAGGGAACAAAAGACAATAAGCTACATACCACTATCAAATAACAGCCTGCATGGCAGCTTTGTGTTATTAGTGTCAGAGTTGGTTTGTGACCAACCCCAAAATGCATAGAAGAAGGCAGGCATGGAGTGGGAAAACACTAAGACAATAAACAAACAAAGGGTACAAACAAAAAGCGCGCACGTGGGCGGATAACAAACAAAAAGGCCTAGCATGGAAGCTAGCAAGTATGGAGCAAGAAACAGAAGTCGTACTTATGATATGAAAACAAACTTGGAAGCAGGGAACAAAAGACAATAAGCTACAAACCACTATCAAATAACAGCCTGCATGGCAGCTTTGTGTTATTAGTGTCAGAGTTGGTTTGTGACGAACCCCAAGATGCATAGAGGAAGGCAGGCATGGAGTGGGAAAACACTAAGACAAAAAACAAACAAAGGGTACAAACAAAAAGCGCGCACGTGGGCGGATAACAAACAAAAAGGCCTAGCGTGGAAGCTAGCAGGTATGGAGCAAGACGGAATACGACACAACACGACAGGTAGCAACGACAAGAGCGACATCGACATGACAATAATCCAGCAACTCCCTGGAGGACTGTGATAGCAAAATTACTTGTACTCGTTTAATTGAAGATGTTCTTTGAACGGGTCGCCAAAAGTTGTTTATTGGGCTCAGGAATGTGACACTTATAAAGAGATCTATTGTCTGATCAAGTCTTTGATGTAACATGTGGACTATAGTTGACGTGGGCATGTGTTTTTCCCTCTTCCTTATCCCCGACAGAGCTAAATTGTTCCCCTTTCCTGAGTGACCCCCCTCCTCTTGGTAAACGACACCCTCTCCCCTTCACAGGACTTTGGTTATTCATTCCACTGGTGTACTGTATGTAAATGAGCATGGAGGGTGGGACTTCTGAGAATGTATAATTGTCATGTCAAATTCTAAAGGAGTTAGAACAAGCTGGAACAAACGGTTGTGTCGTTCTGGTTTGGTCTCGCTTCGCAAAGCTTGTTATTATTTGTTTGTTACTTTAATAAATCATTTTAAAGCTATTTGTCACTAAAGGATCGTCTTTAAGAAATTTCCACGACAGGACAAAAACAGACTCCAATATAAACGGGCTGATTGACACCAGGTGTGGCCAGGTGCCAATCAGCCGCAGCTGAGGGGAAAACAGCACACAGGGGAAAAACACAGGAAACTGACAAAATAAGAGCGCTGACCGGAACTGAAAACAGGCAATACTAAACACACACAGAGGAAAAACTAAAACACACAAACTGTCAGTTTGACAATTAGAGTAAACATTGCAACATTTTCTTGTCACATTTCACCTGTTTACTCTTTTATACCACTTTTTCTGTTTTTAATGTTTGTAATGGTATTTTGAGAATGCGCTTAGGGCCGTTAAAAAATTACCCGCGTGCCACACTTTGGACACCCCTGCCTTCCAGTCCCTTAATTGCCGTGGCAACAACACGTCATTCGTCAGCCGTCTCAGGTGGTGCGTTTTAAAAACGCTCCCCCCGTCCATCAGAAATTGTTTGGAGAGGAACTTAATATTTCAGTTGAGACGCTTCAGAGTTTGAAAAAAGAACCCCCCCCCCCCCCCCCCCACTTGAGCTTATCTTGGAAAATGCTGAGTCAGAGGAAACGTGTCGCTCGCAGCGCCGCCGCCCTCTGCCAACAGGTTGTTAAGCGTTTTGACAGGGAGAAAAATAAAACGGGCGGGACGGACGCCACTTGGCCGAGGAGTCGGCGAAATGACAGACGAGCCTCCCAGGAATAACAAGCAGATAGGTCAGGAATGCGCGCTGGCGATAAAATAACCTTTATGGACGTCTGGGTGACGCTCGGCTCGGCCAGGGCGAGTTGCAGCCAAACATCGAATCGGAGTTACGCAAGTCAATATTGTCCACGTGCAACTTTTTATACGATGAAAATAACGGGGGAAAAAAACTTTCGGATGTAATTTCAATTAATCCCACAAGATGGCAGTAGGTGCATTCGCGGCTTTGTCTACCTCTGCATGCGCTTTAAAATGACTGCTCGGCTTTTAGTGTGAAAGTCCATCCATCCATCCATTTTCTACCCCTTCTCCCTCGTAGGGGGTGCTGGAGCCTATCCCAACTGCATTCAGGCGGAAGGCGGCGTAACCCTGGAAAAGTCACCACCTCATCACAGGGCCAAAACATATAGACACACACTAGGTCCCATTTAGTGTTGCCAATCAACCTATTCCAAGATGCATGTCTTTGGAGGTGGGAGGGGCCTATACCCAGGTGCATGTATTTAGAGGTGGGAGGGGCCTATACCCAGGTGCATGTCTTTGGAGGTGGAAGGGGCCTATCCCCAAGTGCAAGTCTTTGGAGGTGGGAGGGGCTTATCCAAAGGTGCATGTCTTCAGAGGTGGGAGGGGCTTATCCCCAGGTGCATGTCTTTGGAGGTTGGAGGGGCCTATCCCCAGGTGCATGTATTTCGAGGTGGGAGGGGCCTTACCCAAATGCATGGCTTTGGAGGTGGGAGGGGGCCTATCCCCAGGTGCATGTCTTTGGAGGTTGGAGGGGCCTATCCCCAGGTGCATGTGTTTGGAGGTGGGAGGGGCCTATCCCCAGGTGCATGTGTTTGGAGGTGGGAGGGGCCTATCCCTGGGTGCATGACCATTTGGAGGTGGGAGGGGCCTATTCTCAGGTGCAAGTTTTTGGAGGTGGGAGGGGCCTATCCCCAGGTGCATGTGTTTGGAAGTGGGAGGGGCCTACCCCCAGGTGTATGTCTTTGGAGGTGGGAGGGGCCTATCCCCGGGTGCATGACTTTTGGAGGTGGGAGGGGCCTATTCCCAAGTGCATGTCTTTGGAGGTGGGAGGGGCTTATCCCTAGGTGCATTACCTTTGGAGGTGGGAGGAGCCTATCCCCAGGTGCATGTCTTTGGAGGTGGGAGGAAGATAGAGTAGAACCCATACAGTCACAGGGAGAACATGCAAACTCCCCACACAAAAATCCAGAGCCTGGGATTGAACCCAGGACTACTTAGGACCTTCGTATTGTGAGGCACATGCACTAACCCCTGTGCGGCCGTGTGTGTCAAATTATTGGCTTAATCGCAATTAATTAATTACAGTCAGTTTCTCTCATGCAAACACTGTGCCTGATGGGTCTGTTTTATGGCAAGCAGAGAAAAAAACAGAAGTTTGACATATGCTTACATCGGTGGACTAGTGGGTAGAGATTCCGCCCTGAGATGTGTAGGTCGTGAGTTCAAACCCCGACCGAGTGATACCAATGAAAAATGGGAGCCATTATCTCCCTGCTTGGTACTCAACATCAAGGGTTGCAATTGGGGGTTAAATCACCAAAGATTATTCCTGGGCGCAGCCACCGCTGCTGCTCACTGCTCCCCTCACCTCCCAGGGGGTGAACGAGGTGTGTGTTTATATATATATAATATATATATATATATATATATATGTATGTATATATATATATATATATATATATATATATATATATATATATATATATATATACATATATATATATATATATATATACATATATATGTATATATATATATATATATATATATATATATATATATATATATATATATATACATATATATGTATATATATATATATATATATATATATATACATATATATGTATATATATATATATATATATATATATATATATATATATATATATATATATATATATCTTTATAGATATACAAACCCCGTTTCCATATGAGTTGGGAAAATTGTGTTAGATGTAAATATAAATGGAATACAATGATTTGCAAATCCTTTTCAACCCATATTCAATTTAAAGCACTACAAAGAAAAGATATTTGATGTTCAAACTCATTTTACTTCATTTTTTTTTGGGACAAATAATAACCAACTTAGAATTTAATGGCTGCAACACGTGCCAAAGTAGTTGGGAAAGGGCATGTTCACCACTATGTTACATCACATTTTCTTTTAACAACACTCAATAAACGTTTGGGAACTGAGGAAACTAATTGTTGAAGCTTTGAAAGTGGAATTCTTTCCCATTCTTGTTTTATGTAGAGCTTCAGTCGTTCAACAGTCTGGGGTCTCCGCTGTCGTATTTTACGCTTCATAATGCGCCACATATTTTCGATGGGAGACAGGTCTGGACTGCAGACGGGCCAAGAAAGTACCCGCACTCTGTTTTTACGAACCCACGCTGTTGTAACACGTGTTGAATGTGGCTTGGCATTGTCTTGCTGAAATAAGCAGGGGCATCCATGAAAAAGACGTTTTGTCTCAAAACCTGTATGTACCTTTCAGCATTGATGGTGCCTTCGGAGATGTGTAAGTTCCCCATGCCTTGGGCACTAATGCACCCCCATACCGTCACAGATGCTGGCTTTTGAACTTTGCATCGATAACAGTCTGGATGCTTCCCTTCCCCTGTGGATTTGTCAGACCACAGAAGACTTTTCCACTTTGCATCAGTCCATCTTAAATGATCTCGGGCCCAGAGAAGCTGGCGGCATTCCTGGATGTTGTTGATAAATGGCTTTTTCTTTGCATAGTAGAGCTTTAACTTGGACTTACAGATGTAGCGACGAGCTGTATTTAGTCACAGTAGTTTTCTGAAGTGTTCCTGAGTCCATGTGGTGATATCCTTTAGAGATTGATGATGGTTTTTGATACAGTGCCATCTGAGGGATCGAAGGTCACGGTCATTCAATGTTGGTTTCCGGCCATGCCGCTTACACTGAGCGTCGGGACGGACAAGTTTCAGTGTCTTGGCTGAATGAGCAGGTATCGGACACCTCAGTCTTCTTGGACGTATCCTCGCTCATCAATGCGGACCGGACACTGGCCGAGAGTTGGTTGGCGACCAAGAGTAGTCTCTTGGTTGCTTTGTTGGGTCTACTCCTGTCTCTGACCATGCTCTTTCCACCCCAGCAGACGACGGCGTGGAACACCGCAGAGGCAACCACAGTGTATATTTTTCTTTTACTTTTTATTCATAGCTGTATGTGGAAGTGGCTGCTTGGATCAGCTCCGTTACTTTAATGTCTTTAAAGTCCTTTATGTTCTTTGATTTTTAATGTTTCCCTCTTACACACATGTAAGAGGGATGTGTACTATGGTATTGAGTTGTTTTTTTCCCTTGGCCTCAGTCTGGACCCCCTCTCCAGGGGCCCAGGTTTAGACCGATTTTTTTATTTTATTTTATTTTAATCTTTAATTTTTTTTCCCCCAAACCCCCCAATTGTTTACCTGTATCTCACCTTTTTTGTAAGGGGCGCCGAAAGTTGGCACACCCGTCAGCGATCCTGTTCTGTCTCCCTGTAATGTTTGTTTGACCTTGAATGGGATTGTGCTGAAAAATTAAATTTCCCCTCTGGGATTAATAAAGTATGTCTGATTCTGATTCTGATTTGACACACTCAGCTACGGTATATTAATAAAACATAGCTGCTTACTGTTCTTTTTAGCATATTCAATAGCTTGGACCTTAAATCCTACTGAATAGCTCTTGATCTTCTTCCCTTTATGCAATTTCAAATGATTTAAATCACCCTTCTCTATTTTGAAAATGATGACAGGTGAAGTGTCAATCGTGACGTGACGAGTTTGACCCAGTGGAAATTCTAGGCGTATGCTAATTATTTGGCGAAACGAGTTTGACTCGGCGAAAATTGTAGACATGCGCTAATAAAAATAATATTTTGAGAATTATTAATCCTGAGTCAGCGGTAATGCTAAGCATACGCTAATTATTTTGCGAAACGAGTTTTACCCGGCAGTAATTCTAGGCAGGCGTATACTATATACCCGGCGGCAATACAAGGAAATACGGTATTTCCCGTCCGTGCAGGCAGCCTGTCAAAGTAAAGTTCTGATGTCTGAACGGAGGATGTTATTTGCGAACAAACCAACCACTTCTCCTTATCTCGACGTTTGTGGGAATGGTGGCCCCAGGTGCCCCAGGGTCATGGACGGGTGTACACCATGGTTCCGTCGGCAGATAAAAGCCCTCATCTGGTGGTGTCTGCACAGAAAATTAGGAGTGTGTGTTTTATGAGGCGACTCTCCCCCCTTCCCCGCCCCCCAGCAGCCCTGTCTAATTACCGGCCTCGCTAACAGTCAGATGTAGAAACCGCGATAGGAGCAAGGGGGCGGGCGGCCTCACCCCCCAACTGTGGAAAAGAGGAACAATGAGATGTTGTTTGGATTGAAAGCTTGCCTTGGCTTCCATTGTCTGGCAAGGTTGTTTTTGAGCCCACATCCAGACACGCATTGACTACATCCGCAATTGGTGAGCGGGTGAAGGAAGGAGCCTTGGGTACTGATTAATGCGAAGGGCTACCAGTTTGATACACACTTGAATAAATTGCCAGAAATAGCCAAATTTGCTCAATTTACCTTTAATAAATAAATCTATTCTTATAAAAGAAATGGCTATTTCTGTCTGTCATTCCGTGGTAAATTTGTTTTCCTTTTACGTAAGGTTTTTTGTAGAGAATAAATGATGAAAAAAACACTTGATTGAACGGTTTAAAAGAGGAGAAAACAGGAAAAAAAATGAAAATTAAATTTTTAAACTCAATTTCGACTCTTTAAAATTCAAAATTCAACCAAAAAAAAAGGAGAAAAACTAGCTGATTTGAATCTTTTTGAAAAAGTGAAAAAAAAGAATTTATGGAACATCATTAGTAATTTTTCCTGATCAAAGTTAATTTTAGAATTTTGATGACATGTTTTAAATAGGTTACAATCCAATCTGCACTTTGTTAGAATATATAACAAATTGGACCAAGCTATATTTCTAACAAAGACGAATCATTATTTCTTCTAGATTTTCCCGAATTTTTTTTTTAAAAGAAATTCAAAAGACTTTGAAATAAGATTTAAATTTGATTCTACAGATTTTCTAGATTTGCCAGAATATATTTTTTAAATTTTAATCATAAATTTGAAGAAATAGTTCACAAATATACTTCGTCGAAAAAAGCTAAAATAAAGAATAAAATTAAAATGTATTTATTATTCTTTACAATAAAAATGTTTTTTATTTGAACATTGATTTAAATTGTCAGGAAAGAAGAAGAAAGGAATTTAAAAGGTAAAAAGGTATATGTGTTTAAAAATCCTAAAATCCTTTTTAAGGTTGTATTTTTTCTCTAAAATTGTCTTTCTGAAAGTTGTAAGAAGCCAAGTCCAAACAAAAAAAATAATAAATTATTTAAACAAGTGAAGACCAAGTCTTTAAAATGTTTTCTTGGTTTTCAAATTCTATTTAAGTTTCGCTGCGATGAGGTGGCGACTTGTCCAGGGTGTGATCCGCCTTCCGCCCGACTGTAGCTGAGATATGCGCCAGCGCCCCCGAAACCCCAAAAAGGGAATACGCGGTAGAAAATGGATGAATGGATTTAAGTTTTGTCTCTCCTAGAATTAAAAATGTCGAGCAAAGCGAGACCAGCTTGCTAGTAAATAAATAAAATTTAAAAAATCGAGGCAGCTCACTGGTAAGTGCTGCTATTTGAGCTATTTTTAGAACAGGCCAGCGGGCGACTCATCTGGTCCTTACGGGCTACCTGGTGCCCGCGGGCACCGCGTTGGTGACCCCTGCTCCAAATGTTTCAAGCAGAGCTTTTGGGTCTGAATATTTTTCAGCCATTAGCCTAAAAAAGTGTGAAGCCCAAAGCATTGAGGGTAACACCCCGCCCCATTGCCCCCTGCTGGGAATTTAATGAACATATTTTCCATGGGAATGTGAGGAAAGTTGGTGACGAGGGTTTCAGACGCAGCTCCAGTTTTGGTACTGATTCAATTTCTAGGTGAATTATTTCAATTACCATCTATCCATTTTCTTACGCTTAACTGAGGTGGGGTCGTGGGGGCAGCAGCCTAAGCAGAGAAGTCCAGACTTCCCTCTCCCCAGCCACTTTGTCCAGCTCTTCCCGGGGGATCCCAAGACGTTCCCAGGCCAGCCGGGAGACATAGTCTTCCCAATGTGTCCTGGGTCTTCCCTTTGGCCTCCTGCTGGTCGGACGTGCCCCAAACACTTCGGGTGGCATCCTGACCAGATGCCCAAACCACCTCATCTGGCTCTTCTCCATATGGTGGAGGACCATCGGCGTTTCGTTGAATTCCTCTTGGGAGGCAGAGCTTCTCACCCTATCTCTAAGGGAGAGCCCCACCACCCAGCGGTGGAAACTCATTTCTGCGACCTTGTCCTTTCAGTCATAACCCAAAGCTCATGACCATAGGTGAGGATTTGAACGATACAACTTCAGAAAAGCACTGTCAGTAATTACAGTTGGTCGCTACTGTACATCTGTAAGTGCAAGTTAAAACTCTACTATGCAATTTATCACTACTAAGCCATTTATCAACAACACCCAGAAACGCCGCTGGCTTCATTGGGCCCGAGCTCATCTAAGATGGACTGATGCAAAGTGTAAAAAGGTTCTGTTTTCGGATGAGTCCACATTTAAAATTGTTTTTGGAACTATTCGACATTGTGTAATCCGGACCAAAGAGGAAAATAACAATCCGGATTTTTGCCGATATTTCAACAAGACAATGACGAATCAGGTGTTGCAACAGCGTGGCTTCATAGTGAAAAAAAGAGTGTTGGTACTTGACTGGTAGTCCAGACATTGAAAATGTGTGAAGGCTAAAATTTGAGAGGGAAGACTGTTGAACAGCTTATGCTGTACATCAAGCAAGAATGGGAAATAATTCCACTTCAAAAATGGTTCTCCTCAGTTCCCAAACCTTTACTGAGTGTTAAAAGGAAAGGTCATGTAACACACTGGTAAAAAAAAAAATGCATTTTTTGCAACGTGTAGCTGCCATTAAATTCCAAATTCATGATTATTTGCAAAAAATACCAAAGTTTCTCAATGTGAACTGGAAATATCTTGTCATCGCAGTCTATTCAATTGATTATAAATTTAAAAGGATTTGTTGTATTCTCTTTTTATTTACCATTTACTCAAGGTGACAACTTCACTGCTTTTGGCTTTTGTAAGAACATTACACATGGCGCTCAGAAATCTGTCAAACTGTTTCAGTACGACTTTGGTAAGCTATGAAGCTTCACCGCTTGATGGATTGTCGGAGAATAACGGCTGCCATAGTCAGACGTACTGCACTTCAACATACCAGTATTATTATGGTGAGAGTAAAGACCGCAAAATGGCACCAATTAGAAGACATTATCTGGCGTTTTGTTTCGTAATATTATGCAAAACCAACTTATTATACCTTCTGGTACCTGCTGATATGTACTTGGGGTCTGCATAAGTCTTGAAAATGTGCACGCTTCCGCCATTGTAGTCCATGATGACACCGTAGTTGATAAGCTCTCTATCTTTTGTTATGTGACATTCATCATCCACTGTTGCCATTTCTAATGTAAAGTAGTGTAATGTTCTTACTTATATCTGTCAGTAAACTCACCATGAAAGCACTAAAACATACCGGTGTAGTGAGTTGGTATTATTCACCGAAGGAACTTTATTTACTAGAGAATTCCGGTCACGCGACACATTTCGGGCGTTGTCGTCGCACTAGTGAGCCACGGATGAGGAGATGCTGATCCGTTATTGATTGAAGTAAAGTCTGAATGTCAATAAAACGGTTAGCGCCATCTAGGGTTGTACGGTATACCGGTAATAGTAAAGTATTGCAGCACTACTGAATAAAAAACGGTAGTATACTCTGTTTTAAAAATACCGGTTCCCCAATTTTGTTAAAAAAATTTGCAATGGGCAGGACGGCGAGTCGTCCTGTGGTGACATTGCTGGTTTTGCGAGCCGAGGGGCATGTTCGGCGGCGCACACACAGAGTACAAACCCCGTTTCCGTATGAGTTGGGAAATTGTGTTAGATGTAAATATAAATGCGATAAAATAATTTGCAAATCATTTTCAACCCGTATTCAGTTGAATATGTTCCAAAGACACCATATTTGATATTCAAACTGATATTTTTTGCAAATAATCATTAACTTTAGAATTTGATGACAGCAACACGTGACAAAGAAGTTGGGAAAGGTGGCAATAAATACTGATAAAGTTGAGGAATGCTCATCAAACACTTATTTGGAACATCCCACAGGTGTGCAGGCTAATTGGGAACAGGTGGGTGCCATGATTGGGGATAAAAGCAGCTTCCATGAAATGCTAAGTCATTCACAAACAAGGATGGGGCGAGGGTCACCACTTAGTAAGCAAATTGTCGAACAGTTTTAGAAAAACATTTCTCAACGAGCTATTGCAAAGAATTTTGGGATTTTACCATCTATGGTCCGTAAAATCATCAAAAAGTTCAGAGAATCTGGAGAAATCACTGCACGTAAGCGATGATATTACGGACCTTTGATCCCTCAGGCGGTACTGCATCAAAAACCGACATCAGTGTGTAAAGGATATCACCACATGGGCTCAGGAACCCTTTATAAAACCACTGTCAGTAACTACAGTTGGTCGCTACATCTGTAAGTGCAAGTTAAAACTCTACTATGCAAAGCCAAACCCATTTATCAACAATATCCTGAAATGCCCCCGGCTTGGCTGGGCCCAAGTTCACCTAAGATGGACTGATGCAAAGTGGAAAACTGATATGTGGTATGACAAGTCCACATTTCAAATTATATTTGGAAACAGAGGACGTGGTGTCCTCCAGAACAAAGAGGAAAATAACCTTTCGGATTGTTATAGGCGCAAAGTTCAAAAGCCAGAGTCTGTGATGGTATGGGGGTGTATTAGTGCCCAAGGCATGGGTAACTTACACATCTGTCAAGGCACCATTAATGCTGAAAGGTCCATACAGGTTTTGGAGCAACATATGTTGTCATCCAAGCAACGTTATCATGGACGCCCCTGCTTATTTCAGCAAGACAAGTGTTAGAACGGGTACTTTCCTGGCCCGCCTGTAGTCCAGACCTGTCTCCCATTAAAAATGGGTGGCGCATTATGAAGCGTAAAATACCACAGCGGAGACCCCGGACTGTTGAACGACTGAAGCTCTACATAAAACAAGAATGGGAATTAATTCCACTTTCAAAACTTCAACAATTAGTTTCCTCAGTTCCCAAACGTTTATTGAGTGTTGTTAAAAGAAAAGGTGATGTAACACAGTGGTGAAAATGCCCTTTCCCAACTACTTTGGCACGTGTTGCAGCCATGAGATTCTAATTTAATTATTATTTGCAAAAAAATATATATAGTTTGGGTTTGAACATCAAATATCTTGTCTTTGTAGCATATTCAACTGAATATGGGTTGAAAAGGATTTGCAAATCATTGTATTCTGTTTTTATTTACATCCAACACAATTTCCCAACTCATATGGAAACGGGGTTTGTACAAGCAGACACAGTGTGTAGACAGAAAAGGGAAAATGGACACATATTGTCCTAAACACTATAGACCAGGGTGAAGTTATAACAATGAAACGCCCTCAGGAAGAGACGCTTTAAAACACGTAAATAGGTCCGCCCACAAACTGAACGTCGATCAAAAAGTGGGTTAAAGATGACGTGTAAAACATCATCCATGCAACATTTTGAGCAAAAAACCAGCATTACATGTTATGTAGACCACAAGGAAGTCTTTTAGGTTTAGAAAGAAAATCATAATATGACCCCTTTATTGCGCCTTTTATATGAAAACAGATCCGCTAATCGGCAGTGCGCCATATAAAAAAATACGGTACAGAAAAGCGAATGTAGGAGACATCCTACAATGTCCTGGGCATGACGTTAAAGGCCTACTGAAACCCACTACTACCGACCACGCAGTCTGATAGTTTATATATCAATGATGAAATATTAACATTGCAACACATGCCAATACGGCCTTTTTAGTTTACTGAATTGCAATTTTAAATTTGGCGTGAAGTATTCAGTTGAAAACGTCGGTATGATGACGCGTCTCGGATTGTAGCGGACATTTTGTTCCAGCCCGATCCCAGCTATAAATCGTCTGCGTTAATTGCATAATTCCACAGTATTCTGGACATCTGTGTTGCTGAATCTTTTGCAATTTGTTCGATTAATAATGGAGACGTCAAAGAAGAAAGATGTAGGTGAGAAGCGGTGTATTGCGGCTGCCTTTAGCAACACAAACACAGCCGGTGTTTCCTTGTTTACATTCCCGAAGGTGAAGCTTTACTATGGAACAGAGCGGTCAAGTGAACATGGTTCTCTACCACAGGCAGTTTTCGGTGAAAAAATTGTGGTAATAAGTCGGCTCTTACCGTAGACATGAGCAAAGCTTGCGTCGTTCCTCATGCACGTGTCAAAGAGGCAGCTGCGACTCTCTTGCCTCCTCCGACCGGCCGCCCCCGGACTTTGGACTCTATGGTTACTAACCATTAGCATTTAGCTTCCCGTGCCTAGGCACGCCGTTTCTTTGCTTTTTGTCAAGTATTCTTTCGTCATTTTTATATTGAAACAAATTCTTACCTACTGTCCTGCCTTGTCCGAGTCCTGCAGCATCTGGGGGTGACAACTCGGGCATCAAAATGCGTTCCAAACGTAACAAAGGAGCCTGAAAGAGAACAGAGCTCAAAGGGAAGGTGAGTCTTTGAGAGAAGACATTGAGGGAGGAAGGAGCCTTCATTTGGAGGCCGAGTGGTTTTGCACGTCTAAGTGTTGTGTCTGGACTCTCCGTCAGCGCCAATGAGAGAAGTCATTGTCTGAGGCGCACAGGAGGAGGGTGTGTGCATTCATCGCACAATTGTTGTTGTGATGAAGAACTACACTTTCAAAGCTTTTGCTATCTCATATCTTTACATTCAACGCAGGCCAGAAGCAGGGGTCACCAACCTTTTTGAAACCAAGAGCTACTTCTTGGGTACTGATTAATGCGAAGGGCTACCAGTTTGATACACACTTAAATAAATGACCAGAAATAGCCAATTTGCTCAATTTACCTTTAATAAATAAATATTTATATATATGTATAAAAAAAATGGGTATTTCATTCCGTGGTACATTTTTTTTCCTTTTACGGAAAGTTTTTTGTAGAGAATAAATGATGAAAAAAACACTTGATTGAACGGTTTAAAAGAGGAGAAAACAGTAAAAAAAATTAAAATTAAATTTTGAAACATAGTTTATCTTCAATTTCGACTCTTTAAAATTCAGAAATTCAACCGAAAAAAAGAAGAGAAGAACTAGCTAATTTGAATCTTTTTGATAAAATTAAAAAAAATAATTTATGGAACATCATTAGTTATTTTTCCTGATTAAGATTAATTTTAGAATTTTGATGACATGTTTTAAATAGGTTAAAATCCAATCTGTTGTTCTACACTCTTACTTCCTGTTTAGTCAGTCACCATGGTTGCTCACTGATCCCACCTGCTAATCACGGTTTCTGCACACCTGTCACTTTTTGATTACTCCCCTATTTAAGCCCGTCCCTTTTCGTTATTCTTTCTGGGACTCTAATTTGCCTTCGAGCAACATTCACGACTGTCTACTACCCGTATGTATTTTCTCGCTAGCTCTTACGCTAAGCCACTTGATATTGCAGCTTTCATGCGAAATGTTTTTGTTTACTCTTTTGTGTCCTTCGTGCCAAGTATAGTTTTTGTATTTTCTATTCCTAGCTTTCATGCTAGCGCCCATGGTTTATTTTTGTCTGTTAGCGCCAGTGTTTTTGTTCATAGTCTGTTTTTGTTAAGTTTGATAAATCATTTAAACTTACCGTTGCTTTGTTCATGTCGACGCATCCACGAAGGGACCAATTTGGCATCACTATGCCAACCAGTCGTAACAAGATTTTCCAGAACAAAAATTTAAAAATAAATTCAAAAGACTTTGAAATACTGCGATGAGGTGACGACTTGTCCAGGGTGTACCCCGCCGGGGTACACCCTGGACAAGTCGCCACCTCATCGCAGATTTTTTAGATTTGCCAGAATAATTTTAATCATGATAAGTTTGAAGAAATATTTCACAAATATTCTTTGTTGAAAAAACAGAAGCTAAAATTAAGAATTAAACTAACATTTATATATTATTCTTTACAATAAAAAAAGAAAAAATACTTGAACATTGATTTAAATTGTCAGGAAAGAAGAGGAAGGAATTTAAAAGGTAAAAAGGTATATGTGTTTAAAAATCCTAAAATCATTTTTAAGGTTGTATTTTTTCTCTAAAATTGTCTTTCTGAAAGTTATAAGAAGCAAAATAAAATAAAAATAAATGAATTTATTTAAACAAATAAAGACCAAGTCCTTAAAATATTTTCTAGGATTTTCAAATTCTATTTGAGTTTTGTCTCTCTTGGAATTAAAAATGTCGAGCAAAGCGAGACCAGCTTGCTAGTAAATAAATAAAATTTAAAAAATAGAGGTAGCTCACTGGTAAGTGCTGCTATTTGAGCTATTTTTAGAACAGGCCAGCGGGCGACTCATCTGGTCCTTACGGGCTACCTGGTGCCCACGGGCACCGCGTTGGTGACCCCTGTTCTATGGGTTTGAAACAGGTTTTCTCTACTTGGGAGACTAAACCAGCACAGAGTGGAAGTTTGCCCAAACACACACCCCTACTGGGTTGCTAGTTGGGATTTTCTTCCACTAATGCACCATATGGTGGCGCTGCTATTAACCCCCAAAGTTGGACCTCCGTAGGGTGAATTGACAACACTATGGACAGAATTTCTAGGCTCAGTCAGGGCGTTGAGGGGATCCGGTTTGGTGGCTGCAGGATTAGGTCTCTGCTTTCTGCAGATGATGTGGTCTTTATGACTTCATCTGGCCATGATCTTCAGCTCTCACTGGATCGGTTCACAGCCGAGTGTGAAGCGGCCGGGATGAGAATCAGCACCTCCAATTCCTAATCCATGGTTCTCGCCCGGAAAAGGGTGGAGTGCCATCTCCGGGTTGGGGAGGAGACTAAGCCTAAAGTGGAGGAGTTCAAGTACCTAGGAGTCTTGTTCTCAAGATTGAGGGAAGAGTGGATGGTGAGATGGACAGGCGGATCGGTGCGGCGTTTTCAGTAATGCGGACGCTGTATTGATCCGTTGTGGTGAAGAAGGAGCTGAGCTGGAAGGCAAAGCTCTCAATTTACCGGTCGATCTACGTTCCCATCCTTACCTATGGTTATGAGCTTTGGGTTATGACTGAAAGAACAAGAACACGGGTACAAGTGTCCCAAATGAGTTTCCTCCGCCGGGTGGCTGGGCTCTCCCTTAGAGATAGGGTGAGAAGCTCTGCCATCCGGGACCAGTTCAAAGTAAAACCGCTGCTCCTCCACATGGTCAGGATGCCACCCGAACGCCTCCTTGGAGAGGTTTTTCGGGCACGTCCGACCGGTAGGAGGCCACGGGGAAGACCCAGGACACGCTGGGAAGATTATATCTCCCGGCTGGCCTGGTTTTGATTGATTGATTGATACTTTTATTAGTAGATTGCACAGTTCAGTACATATTCCGTACAATTGACCACTAAATGGTAACACCCAAATAAGTTTTTCAACTTGTTTAAGTTGGGGTCCACGTTAGTCAATTCACGGTAACGCCTCGGGATTCCCTGGGAAGAGCTGGACGAAGTGGCTTGGGAGAGGGAAGTCTGGGCTTCTTTGCTTAGGCTGCTGCCCCCGCAACCGGACCTCGGATAAGTTGAAGAAGATGGATGGATGGATCACACATCCTTTGTAACGTTGTGGTGTTGTGCCCGATCACCATGACAAAGTAGTTCAATTACGTAGCTTAACTTCTTACTTGGTGGTAGCTTAGCTTCTTTTTTAACAAATCTCTTAGCTACTTTTAGACCCATGTAGCTTGTAGCTTACATTAAAGCTACAAGCTACAATGAGAGAAAAATGGACTGTGACATCAAATTCAAAAATAAATAATATGCAATGAGCTGGAAGAATGAGAACATCCATACATACCGAGAACATCCATGGTGTGTTGCATGTGGGGGGTCGCAGCTCACTGCAGGGTTTGTTCCCCCAGGATACAGATGGACCACTTGTGCATGTAAGGAACATGATTTATTCTCAAAAATCAAAGCGGTACAAAAAACAGAAAACAAACCGACGGAACAACGTGCCGATCGCACTCCAAGCTAAGGCTACCACCCAGCATGGACTAGAGACAAGCAATACTCGCGTAACGGTTGCATGTAGCAAACAAAGAAGCCAGGCCGACTGACTGGCGAAGGCAGGCTTAAATAATGCCTCTGATCAGTGCTTGGGAAACAGGTGAACGTCCCGAACACCAATCAGAGACAGGTGAAAACAATAGGCAACCATAGCAACTAAAACAAACTCAAGGGTGCACAAAAACAGGAATTGAGGGAGTCCAAAACTAACAGAAAATAACGAAACATGATCCGGGCCACGGATCATAACATGATGGTTGTTTGGTGTTCCTATGATGAGTCACAACTGGCTAAGGTTAGGGCCAATCATTATGGACTGGACAATCAGAGGCAAGATAAGGCGGGTCATCGAAACTTGTTAAGTAAAATCCGAGCAGACACTCACGTCACATGACCAGGAGGGAGTCCGAGACAGAGGGACGCTTCAAGCTGACTACTTTAAAACAAAAACATAGTTGAAAATGTGAGAGGAATTCTCTCCCACGGATGAGATTTTTCCTTTAGGGATGAAGATGGGGTGCAGAAAACCACAATAATGTTTGTCCTTGGCCATGTTTACACACATGTATGTGTTTGGAGAAAACTATGCCCAAAACATTAGTTTTTAACTTTGTCAACCACAATCATAAGTGCTCTCTTCATCTAAAAGGTGGAACACAAATGTAGAAACACACATTATAAAGGCTCAGTGACCACATGCGCGGACAGCACCTTTTAGCTCTTATATCCAAAAGTGTGTACACTACTGAATTGGGGTCTTATGGCCTTTTATGTGGACACTTATACTGCCATCTGGTGGTGTCAGAAGAGTATAACATACGATGGAATTTGGAAAAAAAAATGTAAGAATAAGAATTAGCATGTCACTAAACATGAAGTACACGTTTGTGTACTTATGGACTAAGTACATCATGTCAAAAGATGATTCTTATTCTTTATTTTAATTAGGGTCCAATAAGCCTAAATAGTGAAGAAAAATAAAAACAGCATGTAAGAGGATTTATTAAGTGACTTCATAAAAACTTTTTGTCAGGCTTGTCCCTGACAGTTTGGCTATGGTTTATTTTTTTCCTCTGCATTTGTCTTGGTTTCCTCTGTGTGTGTAGTATTTCCTGTCAGCGCTCTTATTTTGTCTGTTTCCTGTGTTTCTCTCTGCGGCTGATTGGCACCTGGCCACACCTGGTGTCAATCAGCCCGCTCCTATTTTTATCTGCTTTTTCCTCCAGTCATTGCTGGATTATTGATGTTGCTACCTGTCGTGTCCTGTTGTGTCGATGCCACCACTACCTGTCTTGTCGCTTGTAGCTTTGTCTACTTTTGTTCACGCTGCTCATGCCATAGTTCCGTTGTGTGACAGTAAGTGTTTTTGTTTTGCGCCTTTTGTTGGTACCCTTTTGATTTGTTCTTGTTTTAGTGTTTAAATCATGTTTTCTTACGCAATGCCTGCGTCCTTCTCTGCATCTTGGGGTTCGTCACCAACAGATTCTGACACTTTTACTGCACATAACACCATTAGCAATTGTTCACAAACTACACACAAGCAATTGGGTTTTTTTTTGTCAACATATAGATGGATGCTGTTTTTTACAGTAGGCAGAGCACATGCATAACATGATAGGGGTGGGCCAAAGAAAAGGCAAGCTAAATAAATACATAGAGTGGCCCCTAGTGGTGGTTGTAGGGTGTCCCCAGCTAAATGACGGATAGTTAATAGCAGTATTTGTACACTTACATGAACATTGATATTATACATGTGGACCATAAATAGAAATGTTCAATGTCGCGTGGCGCGTTTGGGAAATGACCAAATTTCAAAGGTCAAATCAACGTCACAACCCAACATTTAAAGGCCTACTGAAACCCACTACTACCGACCATGCAGTCTGATAGTTTATATATCAATGATGAAATATTAACATTGCAACACATGCCAATACGGCCTTTTTAGTTTATTAAATTACAATTTTAAATTTCGCGCGAAGTATCCTGTTGAAAACGTCGCGGAATGATGACGCGTGATGTCACGGATTGTAGCGGACATTTTGTTCCAGCCCTGATCCCAGCTATAAGTCGTCGGCTTGAATCGCATAATTACACAGTATTATGGACATCTGTGTTGCTGAATCTTTTGCAATTTGTTCAATCAATAACGGAGACGTCAAAGAAGAAAGATGTAGGTGGGAAACGGTGTATTGCGGCCGCCTTTACCAACACAAACACAGCCGGTTTTTCATTGTTTACATTCCCGAAAGATGACGGTGAAGCTTTACTATGGAAAAGAGCGGTCAAGCAAACATGGTTCCCTACCACATGTCAACCGGCAAGTTTTGGTGAGAAAATGGTGGTAATAAGTCGGCTTTTACCGTAGACATGAGCGGAGAGCTTGCGTCGTTCCTCATGCACCTGTCAAAGAGGCAGCTGCGGACTCTCTTGCCTCCTCTGACCGGCCGCCCCGGAACGTGGGACGCTTCCACCGTGGAAATGAGGAAAAAACATAAAATCTCAGCCCGGCCCCAACGGCTGCCTTCGCTTCGCCTCGTCGAGAAACGTGGCTTCCCTCAGAGACACTGGCGGTCACCACACTCCTCCGACTTTCACTAAAACGCTAAAACACTAGTAACACAATAAGCAGATAAGGGATTTTCCAGAATTATCCTAGCAAATTTGTCTAATAACATCTGAATGATATTTATTTTTTGTATAGCGCATTTTCTCTAGTGACTCAAAGCGCTTTACATAGTGAAACCCAATATCTAAGTTACATTTAAACCATTGTGGGTGGCACTGGGAGCAGGTGGGTAAAGTGTCTTGCCCAAGGACACAACGGCAGTGACTAGGTTGGCGGAAGCGGGAATCGAACCTGCAACCCTCAAGTTGCTGGCACAGCCGCTCTACCAACCGAGCTATACCGCCCCTATCTGAATCGCTTTACCTTCTAGTTTCTTTTTCCCTAGTCCTTCACTCTCACTTTCCTCTTCCACGAATCTTTCATCCTCGTTCAAATTAATGGGGAAATCGTGGCTTTCTCGAGTCTGAATCGCTCTAGCTGCTGGTGGCCATGATTGTAAACAATGTTCGGATGTGAGGAGCTCCACAACCCGTGACTGATTTGTATTCATTAGTCCAATTCCACTCTCGACTGACAGGGGGCGCCTGCTTTTTTAAATACCAGACCGAGTCTTCCAGTTGTCCTCCTGGTCTGGCAGTAGAAGTCATTGCCTTTGGCTGTAGCGCCGCCTTCATCTCTGCGAACCCCATCACCTTCCCTGCTGGCCTCGTATAACCGCCGCCTGCTTTTTTTTTTGTTTGTTTGTTATAAGGTGGCACGAAGTGCAGAGGCACCCACGATGTGGAAAGGGCGCGTGACTTTAAAACAGTCAACCCTCCGCACGTCGCCCTCGTCTCATTAGCCTTGTCCTGGCGGCACAGGCGGGTCATCGGGGCCACGCCGCCGGGCCATCAGGATGATGGCGAATGTATTTATCGAGGTCGGCCTGAAACGGGAGTCACCGTGGTCGCCGGTATTAATAGCGCTGGTCTGAAAAACATGTTGCCGGGTAGAATAATTCTAATCATGATTGTAAAAATACCAAAGTGCTGCAAGCAAACAGGTGCAGCATTAAATACAGTGCTGGCTTTTGGAGTCATTATTCATAAAAATTTACCCTAGGGCAGGGGTGTCAAACTCATTTTAGATCGGGGGCCACATGGAGAAAAATGTACTCCCATTTGGGGTCGGACTGGTAAAATCCCTGCACGATAACTTAAAAATAAAGACACCTTCAGATTGTTTTCTGTGTTTAAAAATAGAAGAAGCACATTCTGAAAATGTACAAATCATAATGTAGTTTTTTTACACTTACATTTTGCACTTAGGGGGAGGGGGTTAGCGGGGGTGTATAATGTAGCCCGGAGGAGTTAGGGCGTACTTGCCAACCCTCCCGGATTTTCTGGGAGACTCACGAAATTCAGCGCCTCTCCCGAAAACCTCCCGGGACATATTTTCTCCCGAAATTCAGTCGGAACTGGAGGCCACGCCCCCTCAAGCTCCATGAGAACAGACTCAGCAATGTTGTGACCCTCTTAAACAGGACAATACTACTATCTACTGTACATAGAATAGAATAGAATGTACTTTATTGATCCCTGGGGGATATTCAGCACCACAGTTCGCTCACAATAAACAATGATGATAATAAATAATATAATATATTATGTATACAATATATAATATATGAATAATATAAATATATTCTACATATATTCTACATTTAAGTGCGGTCAAGGAACATATGCATTTATACAGTCTGATCTGAAGCCCACAGTAAAGAGACGTAACTTCATCACGTCGCCTGGTTATTGACTCCAACCCAATGTATTACACCGTCGACTGTGATTTTATTACTGTTTATTTGATAGGTGCCGTCGGAAATTCAACTATTTATTTTATTTATATATACAATAAAATAAATATATATAGCTAGAATTCACTGAAAGTAAAGTATTTCATACACATATATATATATATATATATATATATATATATATATATATATATATATATATACATATTGCACCCGGGGATAGGTTGATTGGCAACACTAAATTGGCCCTAGTGTGTGAATGTGAGTGTGAATGTTGTCTGTCTATCTGTGTTGGTCCTGCGATGAGGTGGCGACTTGTCCAGGGTGTACCCCGCCTTCCGCCCGATTGTAGCTGAGAAAGGCGCCAGCGCCCCCCGCGACCCCGAAAGGAAATAAGCGGTAGAAAATGGATGGATATATATATATATATATATATATATATATATATATATATATATATATATATAAATGTCTTGATTGGATTATCCAGAGAATAGTGCTCGATACCGTGGTAGAGAAAAGCGCTATATAAATATAATTATCTGAGAGCCATATGTAGTCATCAAAAGAGCCACATCTGGCTCTAGAGCCATAGGTTCCCTACCCCTGCCTTACAGTCCGTGACGTCACGCGTACACGTCGTCATTCCGCGGCGTTTTCAACAAGAAACTCCCGGGAAATTTAAAATTGCAATTTAGTAAACTAACACGGCCGTATTGGCATGTGTTGCAATGTTAATATTTCATCATTGATATATAAACTATCAGACTGCGTGGTTGGTAGTAGTTGGTTTCAGTAGGCCTTTAACAACGTGTTTATTCTCAACACAGTACCCGCGGACAAAAGCCAGGCTGATGGAACAAGCAGGGCCGCTTTAAAAAAAGTGTTTTGCAGATAATAAATATCTCTTCCATCCCCTCCGGCCTTCTGCAAAAACTCCATGAAAATATGATCCAACATGTTTGAATTATGACTATTCGCTATTGAAAAAAAGCAACGGGGATGTCAGTTTCCCTGCTTTGCTTTGACAGAGACGATTGTGAATATTCAATATGTCTATATTTCATGTTTAAGGCCTCATTATGACATTCCTAAGCCTTTTTTTTTTTTTTTTACCTTGGAAAAATGTGGACCTGACTGTAAAATCAAACTCCTGTTGTATAAAGGTACAGCCATAATTGCACAGTCCAGCACTTGTTCTTGTTGCAAAAATATCGGACACGCACAAAATGCATTTGCACACCATCATAACAACTGACTTTTTCAGGACGTTTCGATAAAAAAAAAAATGGAAAAAATATTTGTATACAAAAATAAAAAGTACACATTTTAAAAATTAAGAAGTACAAACAAAAATTATTTCCAAATAGCAGCACATTACATGAAAAAGTGTTAAAGTACCAATGATTGTCAACGTGGATGGGGGCGTGGTCGGCGCGCCGCCTCTAGGAAGTGAAGTGAATTCTATTTATATAGCGCTTTTCTCTAGTGACTCAAAGGGCTTTTACATAGTGAAACCCAATATCTAAGTATTTAAACCAGTGTGGGTGGCACTGGGAGCAGGTGGGTGAAATGTCTTGCCCAACGACACAACGGCAGTGACTAAGATGGTGGAAGCAGGGATCAAACCTGGAACCCCAAGTTGCTGGCATGGCCACTCTACCAACCGAGCTTTAACGCCCCAGAAAAATTTAAAATGGCCTTTCATGATGAAAAAAAATAACACCTGTAGGACATGATTATGTTGCAGGCAAATTAACAAGAATGGGGTTTGTATCGACCGGCCTCGAAGCACACCTGGAAGGGGATTGGATTACCCAGCTGGAGATGATCATCCAATCAACTGCCATGCTAATCAGCAGCACACATTGTTGGAGTCGGACTTGCCGGTGAGCTGACACAGTTGCTGGACATTGCCGGAGAGAAAAGGCCAAAAAAGACGGGAAAGTCACGGAGCAGAGAGCAAAGACTGAAAAGTTGTAGCGTGGAGTGCGGTCCTGGCGTGTGTGCACTCACAAATAAAGAGGTTGATGAAACCAGACCCCGGGCTACTGTGAGGATCTGTCTGTAACAGGGGACCCACGGGAGAAAGACTACCACGGTCACACACACAAATTATTCTCTGCATTTGACCCATCACACTTGATCACCATCTGGGAGGTGAGGGGAGCAGCAGCAGTGGCCGCACCCTGGAATCATTTTTGGTGATCCAACCCCCAATTCCAACCCTTGATGCTGAGTGCCAAGCAGGGAGGTAAATGGCTCCCATTTTTATAGTCTTTGGTTTGACTCAGCCGGGGTTTGAACTGTGGACCTACCAATCTCAGGGAGAACACTCTAACCACCAGGCCACCGAGAAGGTGAGTACATGTCCTCACCAGATGTTAGTTCAAATCTCATCTCCTTCGCTCATTCGCTCCACTCTAGAGAGAAGAAAAGGTGATCAAGTTCCAGGTTTTCGGATTTCCTTGACAGAAAAACACGGGCTTCGCTACTCTACAATAAATGATGCCTGGGGCTCTGCCAACTACAGACGTGGCAGCTGTAAGTTGGATTTTTTTATTTTTTTTCAGCAAATAAGTTATCCTAGCATGCTGTTATAATATACAAAGTTGCACAGATGATAGCAGTCTATACAAAAGTGCACAGATGTTAGCAGTGTGTACTGTTATGATCCGCTGCCCGGATCATAGCATATTCTAGTTTTGTTCCTTTTTTGTATCATACTCTGCTAATGTTTGCCTTAGTTCCTGGTTTGCTCTGTTACCATAGTTTCTGATTTGTTCCACCTGCTACTTGTTGCCGGACGCACAACTGTTTGGTAATTACTTCCTTGTTTAAGCCTGCCTTCTCCCGTCGTTCGGTCTTGGTCCTTTATTCGCGGTAAACAACACTCACGTTGACGTTTCTAGTTCTTGACTCTGTGCTAAGCATCACCTTAGTTTCCTGTGCGCTCGGCACGTTGCCCTTGAACTCCTCGTTTCCGTGCTAAGTACTAGCCTTAGCTTCCCGTTCGTTCGGCACGCCTTTCTTTTGTCGATTTTTGTCTGTTTTGTACCGGTGTTGTTATTTTTTGGATTAAAACAAGCCCTTACCTGCAAGTCCTGTCCGACTGGTCCTTTGCATCCCGGGGTTGAACAAAACGCGAATCACTATGCGCTTCCAACGTGACAGTGTACCAGCTTGCAAAGATGATAGCAGTGTACACAAACATGCACAGATGATAGCAATGTATACAAACTTGCACAGATGATTGCAGTGTACACAAACATGCACAGATGATAGGAGTGTATACACGATTGCACAGATGATAGCAGTGTATACAAACATGCATAGATGATAGCAGTGTATACAAACTTGCACAGATGATAGGAGTGTATACACGATTGCACAGATGATAGCAGTGTACACAAACATGCACAGATGATAGCAGTGTATACAAAACTGCACAGATGATAGATAGCAGTGTATACAAACTTGCACAGATGATAGGAGTGTATACACGCTTGCACAGACAATAGCAGTGTATGTCAACTTGGACAGGTGATAGCAGTGTATACACACTTCCACAGATGATATCAATGTATACACACCTGCATAGATGATAGCAGTGTATACAAACTTGCACAGATGATATCAATGTATACACACCTGCATAGATGATAGCAGTGTATACAAACTTGCACATATGATAGCAGTGTATACAAACTTTCACAGATGATAGCAGTGTATGCCAACTTGGACAGGTGATATCAGTGTATACACACTTCCACAGATGATATCAATGTATACACAACTGCATAGATGGTAGCAGTGTATACAAACTTGCACATATGATAGCTGTGTATACAAACTTGCACAGATGATAGCAGTGTACATAAAAATGCACAGATGATAGCATTGTACACTCTTCCACAGATGACAGCAGTGTATGCCAGCTTGCACAGAAGATAGCAGTGTATACAAACTTGCACAGACGATAGCAATGTATGCCATCTTGCACAGATGATAGCAGTGTATACAAACTTGCAAAGATGATAGCAGTGTATACACATTTGCACAGATGATAGCAGTGTACACAAACTTGCACAGACGATAGCAGTGTATACATACAAGTTTGCACAGAAGATAGCAGTGTATACCAACTTACACAGATGATAACAGTGTATACACACTTGCACAGATGATAGCAGTGTATACACACTTGCATAGATGATAGCAGTGTATACAAACTTGCACAGACGATAGCAATGTATGCCATCTTGCACAGATGATAGCAGTGTATACAAACTTGCACAGACGATAGCAGTGTACGCCAACTTGCACAGATGATAGCAGTGTATACAAACTTGCAAAGATGATAGCAGTGTATACACATTTGCACAGATGATAGCAGTGTACACAAACTTGCACAGACGATAGCAGTGTATACATACAAGTTTGCACAGAAGATAGCAGTGTATACCAACTTACACAGATGATAACAGTGTATACACACTTGCACAGATGATAGCAGTGTATACACACTTGCATAGATGATAGCAGTGTATACAAACTTGCACAGATGATATCAATGTATGCCATCTTGCACAGATGATAGCAGTGTATACAAACTTGCACAGACGATAGCAATGTATGCCATCTTGCACAGATGATAGCAGTGTATACAAACTTGCACAGATGATATCAATGTATGCCATCTTGCACAGATGATAGCAGTGTATACAAACTTGCACAGACGATAGCAATGTATGCCATCTTGCACAGATGATAGCAGTGTATACAAACTTGCACAGACGATAGCAGTGTACGCCAACTTGCACAGATGATAGCAGTGTACACAAACTTGCACAGACGATAGCAGTGTATACATACAAGTTTGCACAGAATATAGCAGTGTATACCAACTTACACAGATGATAACAGTGTATACACACTTGCAAAGATGATAGCAGTGTATACAAACTTGCACAGATGATAGCAATGTATGCCATCTTGCACAGATGATAGCAGTGTATACAAACTTGCACAGACGATAGCAATGTATGCCATCTTGCACAGATGATAGCAGTGTATACAAACTTGCACAGACGATAGCAGTGTACGCCAACTTGCACAGATGATAGCAGTGTATACAAACTTGCACAGATGATAGCAGTGTATACACACTTGCGCAGATGATAGCAATGTATACAAACTTGCACAGATGATAGCAGTGTATGCCATCTTGCACAGATGATAGCAGTGTATACAAACTTGCACAGATGATAGCAGTGTATACAAGCTTGCACAGATGATAGCAGTGTATACACACTTGCACAGATGATAGCAATGTATACAAACTTGCACAGACGATAGCAGTGTATACAAACTTGCACAGATGATAGCAGTGTATACAAACTTGCACAGATGATAGCAGTGTATACAAGCTTGCACAGATGATAGCAGTGTATACAAGCTTGCACAGATGATAGCAGTGTATACACACTTGCACAGATGATAGCAATGTATACAAACTTGCACAGACGATAGCAGTGTATACATACAAGTTTGCACAGAGGATAGCAGTGTATACCAACTTGCACAGATGATAACAGTATACACAAACTTGCAAAGATGATAGCAGTGTATACCAACTTGCACATATGATAGCAGTGTATACCAACTTACACAGATGATAGCAGTGTATACACACTTGCACAGATGATAGCAGTGTATACATACAAGTTTGCACGGATGATAGCAGTGTATACAAACTTGCACAGATGATAGCAGTGTATACACACTTGCACAGATGATAGTAGTGTATACAAACTTGCACAGATGATAGCAGTGTATACAAACTTGCACAGATGATAGCAGTGTATACAAGCTTGCACAGATGATAGCAATGTATACAAACTTACACAGATGATAGCAGTGTATACAAGCTTGCACAGATGATAGCAGTGTATACAAACTTGCCCAGATGATAGCAATGTATACACACTTGCACAGATGATAGCAGTGTATACAAGTTTGCACGGATGATAGCAGTGTATACAAACTTGCACAGATGTAAGCAGTGTATACACTCTTCCACAGATGATAGCAGTGTATACACACTTGCACAGATGATAGTAGTGTATACAAACTTGCACAGATGATAGCAGTGTATGCCATCTTGCACAGATGATAGCAATGTATACAAACTTGCACAGATGATAGCAGTATATACAAACTTGCACAGATGATAGCAATGTATACAAACTTGCACAGATGATAGCAGTGTATACAAGCTTGCACAGATGATAGCAGTGTATACAAGCTTGCACAGATGATAGCAGTGTATACAAGCTTGCACAGATGATAGCAGTGTATACACACTTGCACAGATGATAGCAATGTATACAAACTTGCACAGACGATAGCAGTGTATACATACAAGTTTGCACAGAGGATAGCAGTGTATACCAACTTGCACAGATGATAACAGTATACACAAACTTGCAAAGATGATAGCAGTCTATACCAACTTGCACATATGATAGCAGTGTATACCAACTTAGACAGATGATAGCAGTGTATACACACTTGCACAGATGATAGCAGTGTATACATACAAGTTTGCACGGATGATAGCAGTGTATACAAACTTGCACAGATGTAAGCAGTGTATACACTCTTCCACAGATGATAGCAGTGTATACACACTTGCACAGATGATAGCAGTGTATACAAACTTGCACAGATGATAGCAGTGTATACAAGCTTGCACAGATGATAGCAATGTATACAAACTTACACAGATGATAGCAGTGTATACAAGCTTGCACAGATGATAGCAGTGTATACAAACTTGCCCAGATGATAGCAATGTATACACACTTGCACAGATGATAGCAATGTATGCCATCTTGCACAGATGATAGCAATGTATACAAACTTGCACAGATGATAGCAGTATATACAAACTTGCACAGATGATAGCAGTGTATACAAGCTTGCACAGACGATAGCAGTGTACACAAACATGCACAGATGATAACAATGTATACAAAATTGCACGGATGATAGCTGTGTATACACAATTGCACAGATGATAGCAGTGTATACAAACTTGCACAGATGATAGCATTGTACACAAACATGCACAGATGTTAACAGTGTATACAAAATTGCACAGATGATAGCTGTGTATACAAAATTGCACAGATGATAGCAATGTATACAAACTTGCACAGATGATAGCAGTGTATACAAACTTGCACGGATGATAGCAGTGTATACAAACTTGCACAGACGATTGCAGTGTACACAAACATGCACAGATGATAACAGTGTATACAAAATTGCACAGATGATAGCTGTGTATACACAATTGCACAGATGATAGCAGTGTATACAAACTTGCACAGATGATAGCAGTGTATACAAACTTGCACAGATGATAGCAGTGTATACAAGCTTGCACAGATGATAGCAGTGTATACAAACTTGCACGGATGATAGCAGTGTATACACACTTGCACAGATGATAACAGTGTATACAAGCTTGCACAGATGATAGCAGTGTATACAAGCTTGCACAGATGATAGCAGTGTATACAAGCTTCCACAGACGATAGCAGTGTACGCCAACTTGCACAGATGATAGCAGTGTATACAAACTTGCACAGATGATAGCAATGTATACAAGCTTGCACAGATTATAGCAATGTATACAAACTTGCACAGACGATAGCAGCATATACACATTTGCACAAATGATAGCAGTGTACACAAACTTGCACAGACGATAGCAGTGTATACATACAAGTTTGCACAGAGGATTTCAGTGTATACAAACGTGCACAGATGATAGCAGTATACACAAACTTGCAAAGATGATAGCAGTGTATACCAACTTGCACATATGATAGCAGTGTATACCAACTTACACAGATGATAGCAGTGTATACACACTTGCACAGATGATAGAAGTGTATACATACAAGTTTGCACTAATAATAGCAGTGTATACAAACTTGCACAGATGATAGCAGTATACACAAACTTGCAAAGATGATAGAAGTGTATACCAACTTGCACATATGATAGCAGTGTATACACACTTGCACAGATGATAGCAGTGTATACAAACTTGCACAGATGATAGCAGTGTATACACTCTTCCACAGATGATAGCAGTGTATACAAACTTGCACAGATGATATCAGTGTATACAAAGTTGCACAGATGATAGCAGTGTATACAAACTTGCACAGATGATAGCAGTGTATACACACTTGCGCAGATGATTGCAGTGTATACACACTTGCGCAGATGATTGCAGTGTATACACACTTGCGCAGATGATTGCAGTGTATACACACTTGCGCAGATGATTGCAGTGTATACACACTTGCACAGATGATAGCAGTGTATACACACTTGCACAGATGATAGCAGTGTATACAAACTTGCACAGATGATAGCAGTGTATACACACTTGCACGGATGATAGCAGTGTATACAAACTTGCACAGATGATAGCAGTGTATACACACTTGCACAAAAGATAGCAGTGTATACAAACTTGCACAGATGATAGCAGTGTATACACACTTGCACAGATGATAGCAGTGTATACAAGCTTGAACAGATGATAGCAGTGTATACACACTTGCACAGATGATAGCAGTGTATACACACTTGCACAGATGATAGCAGTGTATACACACTTGCACAAATGATAGCAGTGTATACAAGCTTGCACAGATTATAGCAATGTATACAAACTTGCACAGATGATATCAGTGTATGCCATCTTGCACAGATGATAGCAATGTATACAAACTTGCACAGACGATTGCAGTGTACACAAACATGCACAGATGATAACAGTGTATACAAAATTGCACAGATGATAGCTGTGTATACACAATTGCACAGATGATAGCAGTGTATACAAACTTGCACAGATGATAGCAGTGTATACAAACTTGCACAGATGATAGCAGTGGATACAAACTTGCACAGATGATAGCAGTGTATACAAACTTGCACAGATGATAGCAGTGTATACAAGCTTGCACAGATGATAGCAGTGTATACAAACTTGCACGGATGATAGCAGTGTATACACACTTGCACAGATGATAGCAGTGTATACAAGCTTGCACAGATGATAGCAGTGTATACAAACTTGCACAGATGATAGCAGTGTATGCCATCTTGCACAGATGATAGCAATGTACACAAACTTGCACAGATGATAGCAGTGTATACAAGCTTGCACAGATGATAGCAGTGTATGCCATCTTGCACAGATGATAGCAGTGTATACACACTTGCACAGATGATAGCAGTGTATACAAACTTGCACAGATGATAGCAGTGTATGCCATCTAGCACAGATGATAGCAATGTATACAAACTTGCACAGATGATAGCAGTGTATACACACTTACACGGATGATAGCAGTGTATGCCATTTTGCACAGATGATAGCAATGTATACAAACTTGCACAGATGATAGCAGTATATACAAACTTGCACAGATGATAGCAATGTATACAAACTTGCACAGATGATAGCAGTGTATACAAGCTTGCACAGATGATAGCAGTGTATACAAGCTTGCACAGATGATAGCAGTGTATACAAAATTGCACAGATGATAGCAGTGTATACACACTTGCAGAGATGATAGCAATGTATACAAACTTGCACAGACGATAGCAGTGTATACATACAAGTTTGCACAGAGGATAGCAGTGTATACCAACTTGCACAGATGATAACAGTATACACAAACTTGCAAAGATGATAGCAGTGTATACCAACTTGCACATATGATAGCAGTGTATACCAACTTACACAGATGATAGCAGTGTATACACACTTGCACAGATGATAGCAGTGTATACATACAAGTTTGCACGGATGATAGCAGTGTATACAAACTTGCACAGATGTAAGCAGTGTATACACTCTTCCACAGATGATAGCAGTGTATACACACTTGCACAGATGATAGTAGTGTATACAAACTTGCACAGATGATAGCAATGTATACAAACTTGCACAGAAGATAGCAGTGTATACAAGCGTGCACAGATGATAGCAATGTATACAAACTTGCACAGATGATAGCAGTGTATACAAGCTTGCACAGATGATAGCAGTGTATACAAACTTGCCCAGATGATAGCAATGTATACACACTTGCACAGATGATAGCAATGTATGCCATCTTGCACAGATGATAGCAATGTATACAAACTTGCACAGATGATAGCAGTATATACAAACTTGCACAGATGATAGCAGTGTATACAAGCTTGCACAGACGATAGCAGTGTACACAAACATGCACAGATGATAACAATGTATACAAAATTGCACGGATGATAGCTGTGTATACACAATTGCACAGATGATAGCAGTGTATACAAACTTGCACAGATGATAGCAGTGTACACAAACATGCACAGATGTTAACAGTGTATACAAAATTGCACAGATGATAGCTGTGTATACACAATTGCACAGATGATAGCAATGTATACAAACTTGCACAGATGATAGCAGTGTATACAAACTTGCACGGATGATAGCAGTGTATACAAACTTGCACAGACGATTGCAGTGTACACAAACATGCACAGATGATAACAGTGTATACAAAATTGCACAGATGATAGCTGTGTATACACAATTGCACAGATGATAGCAGTGTATACAAACTTGCACAGATGATAGCAGTGTATACAAACTTGCACAGATGATAGCAGTGTATACAAGCTTGCACAGATGATAGCAGTGTATACAAACTTGCACAGATGATAGCAGTGTATACACACTTGCACAGATGATAACAGTGTATACAAGCTTGCTCAGATGATAGCAGTGTATACAAGCTTGCACAGATGATAGCAGTGTATACAAGCTTCCACAGACGATAGCAGTGTATACATACAAGTTTGCACAGAGGATTTCAGTGTATACAAACGTGCACAGATGATAGCAGTATACACAAACTTGCAAAGATGATAGCAGTGTATACCAACTTGCACATGTGATAGCAGTGTATACCAACTTACACAGATGATAGCAGTGTATACACACTTGCACAGATGATAGAAGTGTATACATACAAGTTTGCACAGATGATAGCAGTGTATACAAACTTGCACAGATGATAGCAGTATACACAAACTTGCAAAGATGATAGCAGTGTATACCAACTTGCACATATGATAGCAGTGTATACACACTTGCACAGATGATAGCAGTGTATACAAACTTGCACAGATGATAGCAGTGTATACAAACTTGTACAGATGATAGCAGTGTATACAAACTTGTACAGATGATAGCAGTGTATACAAACTTGCACAGATGATAGCAGTGTATACACACTTGCGCAGATGATTGCAGTGTATACACACTTGCGCAGATGATTGCAGTGTATACACACTTGCACAGATGATAGCAGTGTATACAAACTTGCACAGATGATAGCAGTGTACACACACTTGCGCAGATGATTGCAGTGTATACACACTTGCGCAGATGATTGCAGTGTATACACACTTGCACAGATGATAGCAGTGTATACACACTTGCACAGATGATAGCAGTGTATACAAACTTGCACAGATGATAGCAGTGTATACACACTTGCACGGATGATAGCAGTGTATACAAACTTGCACAGATGATAGCAGTGTATACACACTTGCACAAAAGATAGCAGTGTATACAAACTTGCACAGATGATAGCAGTGTATACACACTTGCACAGATGATAGCAGTGTATACAAGCTTGAACAGATGATAGCAGTGTATACACACTTGCACAGATGATAGCAGTGTATACACACTTGCACAGATGATAGCAGTGTATACACACTTGCACAAATGATAGCAGTGTATACAAGCTTGCACAGATTATAGCAATGTATACAAACTTGCACAGATGATATCAGTGTATGCCATCTTGCACAGATGATAGCAATGTATACAAACTTGCACAGACGATTGCAGTGTACACAAACATGCACAGATGATAACAGTGTATACAAAATTGCACAGATGATAGCTGTGTATACACAATTGCACAGATGATAGCAGTGTATACAAACTTGCACAGATGATAGCAGTGTATACAAACTTGCACAGATGATAGCAGTGGATACAAACTTGCACAGATGATAGCTGTGTATACAAACTTGCACAGATGATAGCAGTGTATACAAGCTTGCACAGATGATAGCAGTGTATACAAACTTGCACGGATGATAGCAGTGTATACACACTTGCACAGATGATAGCAGTGTATACAAGCTTGCACAGATGATAGCAGTGTATACAAACTTGCACAGATGATAGCAGTGTATGCCATCTTGCACAGATGATAGCAATGTATACAAACTTGCACAGATGATAGCAGTATATACAAACTTGCACAGATGATAGCAATGTATACAAACTTTCCCAGATGATAGCAGTGTATACAAGCTTGCACAGACGATAGCAGTGTATACAAACTTCCACGGATGATAGCAGTGTATACAAAATTGCACAGATGATAGCAGTGTATACACAATTGCACAGATGATAGCAGGGTATACACACTTGCAGAGATGATAGCAGTGGATACAAACTTGCAGAGATGATAGCAGTGTATACAAACTTGCTCAGATGATAGCAGTGTATACAAACTTGCACAGATGATAGCAGTGTATACACTCTTCCACAGATGATAGCAGTGGATACAAACTTGCACAGATGATAGCAGTGTTAACAAACTTGCACAGATGATAGCAGTGTTACAAACTTGCACAGATGATAAGAGTGTATAAAAACTTGCACAGATGATAGCAGTGTATACAAACTTGCACAGATGATAGCAGTGTATACAAACTTGCACAGATGATAGCAGTGTATACAAACTTGCACAGATGATAGCAGTGTATACAAACTTGCACAGATGATAGCATTGTATACACTCTTCCACAGATGATAGCAGTGTATATAAACTTGCACAGATGATAGCAGTGGATACAAACTTGCAGAGATGATAGCAGTGTATACAAACTTGCACAGATGATAGCAGTGTATACAAACTTGCTCAGATGATAGCAGTGTATACAAACTTGCACAGATGATAGCAGTGTATACACTCTTCCACAGATGATAGCAGTGGATACAAACTTGCACAGATGATAGCAGTGTTAACAAACTTGCACAGATGATAGCAGTGTTACAAACTTGCACAGATGATAAGAGTGTATAAAAACTTGCACAGATGATAGCAGTGTTAACAAACTTGCACAGATGATAGCAGTGTTACAAACTTGCACAGATGATAAGAGTGTATAAAAACTTGCACAGATGATAGCAGTGTATACAAACTTGCACAGATGATAGCAGTGTATACACTCTTCCACAGATGATAGCAGTTTATATAAACTTGCACAGATGATAGCAGTGTCTACACTCTTCCACAGATTATAGCAGTGTATACAAGCTTGCAGAGATGATAGCAGTGTATACAAACTTGCACAGATGATAGCAGTGTATACACACTTGCACAGATGATAGCAGTATATACAAGCTTGCGCAGATGATAGCAGTGTATACAAACTTGCACAGATGATAGCAGTGTATACAAACTTGCACAGATGATAGCAGTGTATACAAACTTGCACAGATGATAGCAGTGTATACACTCTTCCACAGATGATAGCAGTGTATGCAAACTTGCACAGATGATAGCAGTGTCTACACACTTGCACAGATGATAGCAGTGTATACACACTTGCACAGATGATAGCAGTGTATACAAGCTTGCACAGATGATAGCAGTGTATACACACTTGCACAGATGATAGCAGTGTATACACACTTGCACAGATGATAGCAGTGTATACAAGCTTGCACAGATGATAGCAGTGTATACAAGCTTGCACAGATGATAGCAGTGTATACAAGATTGCACAGATGATAGCAGTGTATACACACTTGCACAGATGATAGCAATGTATACAAACTTGCACAGATGATATCAGTGTATGCCATCTTGCACAGATGATAGCAGTGTATACAAACTTGCACAGATGATAGCAGTACATACAAACTTGCACAGATGATAGCAATGCATACAACCTTTCCCAGATGATAGCAGTGTATACAAGCTTGCACAGACGATAGCAGTGTTTACAAACTTGCACAGACGATTGCAGTGTACACAAACATGCACAGATGATAGCAGTGTATACAAACTTGCACAGATGATAGCAGTGTATACAAATTTGCACAGATGATAGCAGTGGATACAAACTTGCACAGATGATAGCAGTGTATACAAACTTGCACAGATGATAGCAGTGTATACAAGCTTGCACAGATTATAGCAATGTATACAAACTTGCACAGATGATAGCAGTGTATGCCATCTTGCACAGATGATAGCAATGTATACAAACTTGCACAGATGATAGCAGTAAATACAAACTTGCACAGATGATATTAATGTATACAAACTTTCCCAGATGATAGCAGTGTATACAAGCTTGCACAGACGATAGCAATGTATACAAACTTCCACAGATGATAGCAGTGTATACAAACTTGCACAGACGATTATAGTGTACACAAACATGCACAGATGATAGCAGTGTATACAAAATTGCACAGATGATAGCAGTGTATACACACTTGCAGAGATGATAGCAGTGTATACAAACTTGCACAGATGATAGCAGTGTATACAAACTTGCACAGATGATAGCAGTGTATACAAACTTGCACAGATGATAGCAGTGTATAAAAACTTGCACAGATGATAGCAATGTATACAAACTTGCAAAGATGATAGCAGTGTATACACTCTTCCACAGATGATAGCAGTGTATGCAAACTTGCACAGATTATAGCAGTGTCTACACTCTTCCACAGATGATAGCAGTGTATACAAGCTTGCACAGATGATAGCAGTGTATACAAACTTGCACAGATGATAGCAGTGTATACACACTTGCACAGATGATAGCAGTGTATACACACTTGCACAGATGATAGCAGTGTATACAAGCTTGCACAGATGATAGCAGTGTATACAAGCTTGCACAGATGATAGCAGTGTATACAAGATTGCACAGATGATAGCAGTGTATACACACTTGCACAGATGATAGCAATGTATACAAACTTGCACAGATGATATCAGTGTATGCCATCTTGCACAGATGATAGCAGTGTATACAAACTTGCACAGATGATAGCAGTACATACAAACTTGCACAGATGATAGCAATGCATACAACCTTTCCCAGATGTTTGCAGTGTATACAAGCTTGCACAGACGATAGCAGTGTTTACAAACTTGCACAGACGATTGCAGTGTACACAAACATGCACAGATGATAGCAGTGTATACAAACTTGCACAGATGATAGCAGTGTATACAAACTTGCACAGATGATAGCAGTGGATACAAACTTGCACAGATGATAGCAGTGTATACAAACTTGCACAGATGATAGCAGTGTATACAAGCTTGCACAGATTATAGCAATGTATACAAACTTGCACAGATGATAGCAGTGTATGCCATCTTGCACAGATGATAGCAATGTATACAAACTTGCACAGATGATAGCAGTAAATACAAACTTGCACAGATGATATTAATGTATACAAACTTTCCCAGATGATAGCAGTGTATACAAGCTTGCACAGACGATAGCAATGTATACAAACTTCCACAGATGATAGCAGTGTATACAAACTTGCACAGACGATTATAGCGTACACAAACATGCACAGATGATAGCAGTGTATACAAAATTGCACAGATGATAGCAGTGTATACACACTTGCAGAGATGATAGCAGTGTATACAAACTTGCACAGATGATAGCAGTGTATACAAACTTGCACAGATGATAGCAGTGTATACAAACTTGCACAGATGATAGCAGTGTATACAAACTTGCACAGATGATAGCAGTGTATACAAACTTGCACAGATGATAGCAGTGGATACAAACTTGCACAGATGATAGCAGTGTATACAAACTTGCACAGATGATAGCAGTGTATACAAGCTTGCACAGATTATAGCAATGTATACAAACTTGCACGGATGATAGCAGTGTATGCCATCTTGCACAGATGATAGCAATGTATACAAACTTGCACAGATGATAGCAGTAAATACAAACTTGCACAGATGATATTAATGTATACAAACTTTCCCAGATGATAGCAGTGTATACAAGCTTGCACAGACGATAGCAGTGTATACAAACTTCCACAGATGATAGCAGTGTATACAAACTTGCACAGACGATTGCAGTGTACACAAACATGCACAGATGATAGCAGTGTATACAAAATTGCACAGATGATAGCAGTGTATACACACTTGCAGAGATGATAGCAGTGTATACAAACTTGCACAGATGATAGCAGTGTATACAAACTTGCACAGATGATAGCAGTGTATACAAACTTGCACAGATGATAGCAGTGTATACAAACTTGCACAGATGATAGCAGTGTATACAAACTTGCACAGATGATAGCAGTGTATACACTCTTCCACAGATGATAGCAGTGTATATAAACTTGCACAGATGATAGCAGTGGATACAAACTTGCACAGATGATAGCAGTGTATACAAACTTCCACAGATGATAGCAGTGTATTCAAACTTGCACAGATGATAGCAGTGTATACAAACTTGCACAGATGATAGCAGTGTATACAAACTTGCACAGATGATAGCAGTGTATACACTCTTCCACAGATGATAGCAGTGTATATAAACGTGCACAGATGATAGCAGTGGATACAAACTTGCACAGATGATAGCAGTGTATACACTCTTCCACAGATGATAGCAGTGTATGCAAACTTGCACAGATGATAGCAGTGTCTACACTCTTCCACAGATGATAGCAGTGTATACAAGCTTGCACAGATGATAGCAGTGTATACAAACTTGCACAGATGATAGCAGTGTATACACACTTGCACAGATGATAGCAGTGTATACACACTTGCACAGATGATAGCAGTGTATACAAGCTTGCACAGATGATAGCAGTGTATACAAGCTTGCACAGATGATAGCAGTGTATACAAGATTGCACAGATGATAGCAGTGTATACACACTTGCACAGATGATAGCAATGTATACAAACTTGCACAGATGATATCAGTGTATGCCATCTTGCACAGATGATAGCAGTGTATACAAACTTGCACAGATGATAGCAGTACATACAAACTTGCACAGATGATAGCAATGCATACAACCTTTCCCAGATGATAGCAGTGTATACAAGCTTGCACAGACGATAGCAGTGTTTACAAACTTGCACAGACGATTGCAGTGTACACAAACATGCACAGATGATAGCAGTGTATACAAACTTGCACAGATGATAGCAGTGTATACAAACTTGCACAGATGATAGCAGTGGATACAAACTTGCACAGATGATAGCAGTGTATACAAACTTGCACAGATGATAGCAGTGTATACAAGCTTGCACAGATTATAGCAATGTATACAAACTTGCACAGATGATAGCAGTGTATGCCATCTTGCACAGATGATAGCAATGTATACAAACTTGCACAGATGATAGCAGTAAATACAAACTTGCACAGATGATATTAATGTATACAAACTTTCCCAGATGATAGCAGTGTATACAAGCTTGCACAGACGATAGCAATGTATACAAACTTCCACAGATGATAGCAGTGTATACAAACTTGCACAGACGATTATAGTGTACACAAACACGCACAGATGATAGCAGTGTATACACAATTGCACAGATGATAGCAGTGTATACACACTTGCAGAGATGATAGCAGTGTATACAAACTTGCACAGATGATAGCAGTGTATACAAACTTGCACAGATGATAGCAGTGTATACAAACTTGCACAGATGATAGCAGTGTATACAAACTTGCACAGATGATAGCAGTGTATACAAACTTGCACAGATGATAGCAGTGTATACAAACTTGCACAGATGATAGCAGTGGATACAAACTTGCACAGATGATAGCAGTGTATACAAACTTGCACAGATGATAGCAGTGTATACAAGCTTGCACAGATTATAGCAATGTATACAAACTTGCACAGATGATAGCAGTGTATGCCATCTTGCACAGATGATAGCAATGTATACAAACTTGCACAGATGATAGCAGTAAATACAAACTTGCACAGATGATAGCAGTGTATACACACTTGCACAGATGATAGCAGTGTATACACACTTGCACAGATGATAGCAGTGTATACAAGCTTGCACAGATGATAGCAGTGTATACAAGCTTGCACAGATGATAGCAGTGTATACAAGATTGCACAGATGATAGCAGTGTATACACACTTGCACAGATGATAGCAATGTATACAAACTTGCACAGATGATATCAGTGTATGCCATCTTGCACAGATGATAGCAGTGTATACAAACTTGCACAGATGATAGCAGTACATACAAACTTGCACAGATGATAGCAATGCATACAACCTTTCCCAGATGATAGCAGTGTATACAAGCTTGCACAGACGATAGCAGTGTTTACAAACTTGCACAGACGATTGCAGTGTACACAAACATGCACAGATGATAGCAGTGTATACAAACTTGCACAGATGATAGCAGTGTATACAAACTTGCACAGATGATAGCAGTGGATACAAACTTGCACAGATGATAGCAGTGTATACAAACTTGCACAGATGATAGCAGTGTATACAAGCTTGCACAGATTATAGCAATGTATACAAACTTGCACAGATGATAGCAGTGTATGCCATCTTGCACAGATGATAGCAATGTATACAAACTTGCACAGATGATAGCAGTAAATACAAACTTGCACAGATGATATTAATGTATACAAACTTTCCCAGATGATAGCAGTGTATACAAGCTTGCACAGACGATAGCAATGTATACAAACTTCCACGGATGATAGCAGTGTATACAAACTTGCACAGACGATTATAGTGTACACAAACATGCACAGATGATAGCAGTGTATACAAAATTGCACAGATGATAGCAGTGTATACACACTTGCAGAGATGATAGCATTGTATACAAACTTGCACAGATGATAGCAGTGTATACAAACTTGCACAGATGATAGCAGTGTATACAAACTTGCACAGATGATAGCAGTGTATACAAACTTGCACAGATGATAGCAGTGTATACAAACTTGCACAGATGATAGCAGTGGATACAAACTTGCACAGATGATAGCAGTGTATACAAACTTGCACAGATGATAGCAGTGTATACAAGCTTGCACAGATTATAGCAATGTATACAAACTTGCACAGATGATAGCAGTGTATGCCATCTTGCACAGATGATAGCAATGTATACAAACTTGCACAGATGATAGCAGTAAATACAAACTTGCACAGATGATATTAATGTATACAAACTTTCCCAGATGATAGCAGTGTATACAAGCTTGCACAGACGATAGCAGTGTATACAAACTTCCACAGATGATAGCAGTGTATACAAACTTGCACAGACGATTGCAGTGTACACAAACATGCACAGATGATAGCAGTGTATACAAAATTGCACAGATGATAGCAGTGTATACACACTTGCAGAGATGATAGCAGTGTATACAAACTTGCACAGATGATAGCAGTGTATACAAACTTGCACAGATGATAGCAGTGTATACAAACTTGCACAGATGATAGCAGTGTATACAAACTTGCACAGATGATAGCAGTGTATACAAACTTGCACAGATGATAGCAGTGTATACACTCTTCCACAGATGATAGCAGTGTATATAAACTTGCACAGATGATAGCAGTGGATACAAACTTGCACAGATGATAGCAGTGTATACAAACTTCCACAGATGATAGCAGTGTATTCAAACTTGCACAGATGATAGCAGTGTATACAAACTTGCACAGATGATAGCAGTGTATACAAACTTGCACAGATGATAG
The DNA here is from genome assembly GCF_033978795.1 of Nerophis ophidion. Lineage (NCBI taxonomy): Eukaryota > Metazoa > Chordata > Actinopteri > Syngnathiformes > Syngnathidae > Nerophis > Nerophis ophidion. The sequence goes on from NC_084622.1 coordinate 13,567,154, forward strand.
CAGTGTATACACTCTTCCACAGATGATAGCAGTGTATATAAACTTGCACAGATGATAGCAGTGGATACAAACTTGCACAGATGATAGCAGTGTATACAAACTTCCAAAGATGATAGCAGTGTATACAAACTTGCACAGATGATAGCAGTGTATACAAGCTTGCACAGATGATAGCAGTGTTACACACTTGCACAGATGATAGCAATGTATACAAACTTGCACAGATGATATCAGTGTATGCCATCTTGCACAGATGATAGCAGTGTATACAAACTCACACAGATGATAGCAGTACATACAAACTTGCACAGATGATAGCAATGCATACAACCTTTCCCAGATGATAGCAGTGTATACAAGCTTGCACAGACGATAGCAGTGTTTACAAACTTGCACAGACGATTGCAGTGTACACAAACTTGCACAGATGATAGCAGTGTATACACTCTTCCACAGATGATAGCAGTGTATATAAACTTGCACAGATGATAGCAGTGGATACAAACTTGCACAGATGATAGCAGTGTATACAAACTTCCACAGATGATAGCAGTGTATACAAACTTGCACAGATGATAGCAGTGTATACAAACTTGCACAGATGATAGCAGTGTATACAAACTTGCACAGATGATAGCAGTGTATACACTCTTCCACAGATGATAGCAGTGTATATAAACTTGCACAGATGATAGCAGTGGATACAAACTTGCACAGATGATAGCAGTGTATACAAACTTCCACAGATGATAGCAGTGTATACAAACTTGCACAGATGATAGCAGTGTATACAAGCTTGCACAGATGACAGCAGTGTATACAAGCTTGCACAGATGATAGCAGTGTATACAAGCTTGCACAGATGATAGCAGTGTATACACACTTGCACAGATGATAGCAATGTATACAAACTTGCACAGATGATATCAGTGTATGCCATCTTGCACAGATGATAGCAGTGTATACAAACTCACACAGATGATAGCAGTACATACAAACTTGCACAGATGATAGCAATGCATACAACCTTTCCCAGATGATAGCAGTGTATACAAGCTTGCACAGACGATAGCAGTGTTTACAAACTTGCACAGACGATTGCAGTGTACACAAACATGCACAGATAATAGCAGTGTATACAAACTTGCACAGATGATAGCAGTGTATACAAACTTGCACAGATGATAGCAGTGTATACAAACTTGCACAGATGATAGCAGTGTATACAAACTTGCACAGATGATAGCAGTGTATACAAACTTGCACAGATGATAGCAGTGTATACAAACTTGCACAGATGATAGCAGTGTATATAAACTTGCACAGATGATAGCAGTGGATACAAACTTGCACAAATGATAGCAGTGTATACACTCTTCCACAGATGATAGCAGTGTATACAAACTTGCACAGATGATAGCATTGGATACAAACTTGCACAGATGATAGCAGTGTATACAAACTTGCACAGATGATAGCAGTGTATACACTCTTCCTCAGATGATATCAGTGTATATAAACTTGCACAGATGATAGCAGTGGATACAAACTTGCACAAATGATAGCAGTGTATACACCCTTCCACAGATGATAGCAGTGTATACAAACTTGCACAGATGATAGCAGTGGATACAAACTTGCACAGATGATAGCAGTGTATACAAACTTGCACAGATGATAGCAGTGTATACACACTTTTACAGATGATAGCAATGTATACAATCTTGCACAGATGATAGCAGTGTATACAAACTTGCACAGATGATAGCAGTGTATACAAACTTGCACAGATGATAGCAGTGTATACAAACTTGCACAGATGATAGCAGTGTATACAAACTTGCACAGATGATAGCAGTGTATACACTCTTCCACTGATGATAGCAGTGTATATAAACTTGCACGGATGATAGCAGTGGATACAAACTTGCAGAGATGATAGCAGTGTATACAAACTTGCTCAGATGATAGCAGTGTATACAAACTTGCACAGATGATAGCAGTGTATACACTCTTCCACAGATGATAGCAGTGGATACAAACTTGCACAGATGATAGTAGTGTTAACAAACTTGCACAGATGATAGCAGTGTTACAAACTTGCACAGATGATAAGAGTGTATAAAAACTTGCACAGATGATAGCAGTGTATACAAACTTGCACAGATGATAGCAGTGTATACACTCTTCCACAGATGATAGCAGTGTATACAAACTTGCACAGATGATAGCATTGGATACAAACTTGCACAGATGATAGCAGTGTATACAAACTTGCACAGATGATAGCAGTGTATACACTCTTCCTCAGATGATATCAGTGTATATAAACTTGCACAGATGATAGCAGTGGATACAAACTTGCACAAATGATAGCAGTGTATACACCCTTCCACAGATGATAGCAGTGTATACAAACTTGCACAGATGATAGCAGTGGATACAAACTTGCACAGATGATAGCAGTGTATACAAACTTGCACAGATGATAGCAGTGTATACACACTTTTACAGATGATAGCAATGTATACAATCTTGCACAGATGATAGCAGTGTATACAAACTTGCACAGATGATAGCAGTGTATACAAACTTGCACAGATGATAGCAGTGTATACAAACTTGCACAGATGATAGCAGTGTATACAAACTTGCACAGATGATAGCAGTGTATACACTCTTCCACTGATGATAGCAGTGTATATAAACTTGCACGGATGATAGCAGTGGATACAAACTTGCAGAGATGATAGCAGTGTATACAAACTTGCTCAGATGATAGCAGTGTATACAAACTTGCACAGATGATAGCAGTGTATACACTCTTCCACAGATGATAGCAGTGGATACAAACTTGCACAGATGATAGTAGTGTTAACAAACTTGCACAGATGATAGCAGTGTTACAAACTTGCACAGATGATAAGAGTGTATAAAAACTTGCACAGATGATAGCAGTGTATACAAACTTGCACAGATGATAGCAGTGTATACAAACTTGCACAGATGATAGCAGTGTATACAAACTTGCACAGATGATAGCAGTGTATACAAACTTGCTCAGATGATAGCAGTGTATACAAACTTGCACAGATGATAGCAGTGTATACACTCTTCCACAGATGATAGCAGTGGATACAAACTTGCACAGATGATAGCAGTGTTAACAAACTTGCACAGATGATAGCAGTGTTACAAACTTGCACAGATGATAAGAGTGTATAAAAACTTGCACAGATGATAGCAGTGTATACAAACTTGCACAGATGATAGCAGTGTATACAAACTTGCACAGATGATAGCAGTGTATACACTCTTCCACAGATGATAGCAGTTTATATAAACTTGCACAGATGATAGCAGTGTCTACACTCTTCCACAGATTATAGCAGTGTATACAAGCTTGCACAGATGATAGCAGTGTATACAAACTTGCACAGATGATAGCAGTGTATACACACTTGCACAGATGATAGCAGTATATACAAGCTTGCGCAGATGATAGCAGTGTATACAAACTTGCACAGATGATAGCAGTGTATACAAACTTGCACAGATGATAGCAGTGTATACAAACTTGCACAGATGATAGCAGTGTATAAAAACTTGCACAGATGATAGCAATGTATACAAACTTGCAAAGATGATAGCAGTGTATACACTCTTCCACAGATGATAGCAGTGTATGCAAACTTGCACAGATGATAGCAGTGTCTACACTCTTCCACAGATGATAGCAGTGTATACAATCTTGCACAGATGATAGCAGTGTATACAAACTTGCACAGATGATAGCAGTGTATACACACTTGCACAGATGATAGCAGTGTATACACACTTGCACAGATGATAGCAGTGTATACAAGCTTGCACAGATGATAGCAGTGTATACAAGATTGCACAGATGATAGCAGTGTATACACACTTGCACAGATGATAGCAATGTATACAAACTTGCACAGATGATATCAGTGTATGCCATCTTGCACAGATGATAGCAGTGTATACAAACTTGCACAGATGATAGCAGTACATACAAACTTGCACAGATGATAGCAATGCATACAACCTTTCCCAGATGATAGCAGTGTATACAAGCTTGCACAGACGATAGCAGTGTTTACAAACTTGCACAGACGATTGCAGTGTACACAAACTTGCACAGATGATAGCAGTGGATACAAACTTGCACAGATGATAGCAGTGTATACAAACTTGCACAGATGATAGCAGTGTATACAAGGTTGCACAGATTATAGCAATGTATACAAACTTGCACAGATGATAGCAGTGTATGCCATCTTGCACAGATGATAGCAATGTATACAAACTTGCACAGATGATAGCAGTAAATACAAACTTGCACAGATGATATTAATGTATACAAACTTTCCCAGATGATAGCAGTGTATACAAGCTTGCACAGACGATAGCAGTGTATACAAACTTCCACAGATGATAGCAGTGTATACAAACTTGCACAGACGATTGCAGTGTACACAAACATGCACAGATGATAGCAGTGTATAAAAAATTGCACAGATGATAGCAGTGTATACACACTTGCAGAGATGATAGCAGTGTATACAAACTTGCACAGATGATAGCAGTGTATACAAACTTGCACAGATGATAGCAGTGTATACAAACTTGCACAGATGATAGCAGTGTATACAAACTTGCACAGATGATAGCAGTGTATACAAACTTGAACAGATGATAGCAGTGTATACACTCTTCCACAGATGATAGCAGTGTATATAAACTTGCACAGATGATAGCAGTGGATACAAACTTGCACAGATGATAGCAGTGTATACAAACTTCCACAGATGATAGCAGTGTATTCAAACTTGCACAGATGATAGCAGTGTATACAAACTTGCACAGATGATAACAGTGTATACAAACTTGCACAGATGATAGCAGTGTATACACTCTTCCACAGATGATAGCAGTGTATATAAACTTGCACAGATGATAGCAGTGGATACAAACTTGCACAGATGATAGCAGTGTAAACAAAATTCCACAGATGATAGCAGTGTATACAAACTTGCACAGATGATAGCAGTGTATACAAGCTTGCACAGATGATAGCAGTGTTACACACTTGCACAGATGATAGCAATGTATACAAACTTGCATAGATGATATCAGTGTATGCCATCTTGCACAGATGATAGCAGTGTATACAAACTCACACAGATGATAGCAGTACATACAAACTTGCACAGATGATAGCAATGCATACAACCTTTCCCAGATGATAGCAGTGTATACAAGCTTGCACAGACGATAGCAGTGTTTACAAACTTGCACAGACGATTGCAGTGTACACAAACTTGCACAGATGATAGCAGTGTATACACTCTTCCACAGATGATAGCAGTGTATATAAACTTGCACAGATGATAGCAGTGGATACAAACTTGCACAGATGATAGCAGTGTATACAAACTTCCACAGATGATAGCAGTGTATACAAACTTGCACAGATGATAGCAGTGTATACAAACTTGCACAGATGATAGCAGTGTATACACTCTTCCACAGATGATAGCAGTGTATACAAACTTGCACAGACGATTGCAGTGTACACAAACATGCACAGATGATAGCAGTGTATACAAAATTGCACAGATGATAGCAGTGTATACACACTTGCAGAGATGATAGCAGTGTATACAAACTTGCACAGATGATAGCAGTGTATACAAACTTGCACAGATGATAGCAGTGTATACAAACTTGCACAGATGATAGCAGTGTATACAAACTTGCACAGATGATAGCAGTGTATACAAACTTGCACAGATGATAGCAGTGTATACACTCTTCCACAGATGATAGCAGTGTATATAAACTTGCACAGATGATAGCAGTGGATACAAACTTGCACAGATGATAGCAGTGTATACAAACTTCCACAGATGATAGCAGTGTATTCAAACTTGCACAGATGATAGCAGTGTATACAAACTTGCACAGATGATAGCAGTGTATACAAACTTGCACAGATGATAGCAGTGTATACACTCTTCCACAGATGATAGCAGTGTATATAAACTTGCACAGATGATAGCAGTGGATACAAACTTGCACAGATGATAGCAGTGTATACAAACTTCCACAGATGATAGCAGTGTATACAAACTTGCACAGATGATAGCAGTGTATACAAGCTTGCACAGATGATAGCAGTGTTACACACTTGCACAGATGATAGCAATGTATACAAACTTGCACAGATGATATCAGTGTATGCCATCTTGCACAGATGATAGCAGTGTATACAAACTCACACAGATGATAGCAGTACATACAAACTTGCACAGATGATAGCAATGCATACAACCTTTCCCAGATGATAGCAGTGTATACAAGCTTGCACAGACGATAGCAGTGTTTACAAACTTGCACAGACGATTGCAGTGTACACAAACTTGCACAGATGATAGCAGTGTATACACTCTTCCACAGATGATAGCAGTGTATATAAACTTGCACAGATGATAGCAGTGGATACAAACTTGCACAGATGATAGCAGTGTATACAAACTTCCACAGATGATAGCAGTGTATACAAACTTGCACAGATGATAGCAGTGTATACAAACTTGCACAGATGATAGCAGTGTATACAAACTTGCACAGATGATAGCAGTGTATACACTCTTCCACAGATGATAGCAGTGTATATAAACTTGCACAGATGATAGCAGTGGATACAAACTTGCACAGATGATAGCAGTGTATACAAACTTCCACAGATGATAGCAGTGTATACAAACTTGCACAGATGATAGCAGTGTATACAAGCTTGCACAGATGACAGCAGTGTATACAAGCTTGCACAGATGATAGCAGTGTATACACACTTGCACAGATGATAGCAATGTATACAAACTTGCACAGATGATATCAGTGTATGCCATCTTGCACAGATGATAGCAGTGTATACAAACTCACACAGATGATAGCAGTACATACAAACTTGCACAGATGATAGCAATGCATACAACCTTTCCCAGATGATAGCAGTGTATACAAGCTTGCACAGACGATAGCAGTGTTTACAAACTTGCACAGACGATTGCAGTGTACACAAACATGCACAGATAATAGCAGTGTATACAAACTTGCACAGATGATAGCAGTGTATACAAACTTGCACAGATGATAGCAGTGTATACAAACTTGCACAGATGATAGCAGTGTATACAAACTTGCACAGATGATAGCAGTGTATACAAACTTGCACAGATGATAGCAGTGTATACAAACTTGCACAGATGATAGCAGTGTATATAAACTTGCACAGATGATAGCAGTGGATACAAACTTGCACAAATGATAGCAGTGTATACACTCTTCCACAGATGATAGCAGTGTATACAAACTTGCACAGATGATAGCATTGGATACAAACTTGCACAGATGATAGCAGTGTATACAAACTTGCACAGATGATAGCAGTGTATACACTCTTCCTCAGATGATATCAGTGTATATAAACTTGCACAGATGATAGCAGTGGATACAAACTTGCACAAATGATAGCAGTGTATACACCCTTCCACAGATGATAGCAGTGTATACAAACTTGCACAGATGATAGCAGTGGATACAAACTTGCACAGATGATAGCAGTGTATACAAACTTGCACAGATGATAGCAGTGTATACACACTTTTACAGATGATAGCAATGTATACAATCTTGCACAGATGATAGCAGTGTATACAAACTTGCACAGATGATAGCAGTGTATACAAACTTGCACAGATGATAGCAGTGTATACAAACTTGCACAGATGATAGCAGTGTATACAAACTTGCACAGATGATAGCAGTGTATACACTCTTCCACTGATGATAGCAGTGTATATAAACTTGCACGGATGATAGCAGTGGATACAAACTTGCAGAGATGATAGCAGTGTATACAAACTTGCTCAGATGATAGCAGTGTATACAAACTTGCACAGATGATAGCAGTGTATACACTCTTCCACAGATGATAGCAGTGGATACAAACTTGCACAGATGATAGTAGTGTTAACAAACTTGCACAGATGATAGCAGTGTTACAAACTTGCACAGATGATAAGAGTGTATAAAAACTTGCACAGATGATAGCAGTGTATACAAACTTGCACAGATGATAGCAGTGTATACAAACTTGCACAGATGATAGCAGTGTATACAAACTTGCACAGATGATAGCAGTGTATACAAACTTGCTCAGATGATAGCAGTGTATACAAACTTGCACAGATGATAGCAGTGTATACACTCTTCCACAGATGATAGCAGTGGATACAAACTTGCACAGATGATAGCAGTGTTAACAAACTTGCACAGATGATAGCAGTGTTACAAACTTGCACAGATGATAAGAGTGTATAAAAACTTGCACAGATGATAGCAGTGTATACAAACTTGCACAGATGATAGCAGTGTATACACTCTTCCACAGATGATAGCAGTTTATATAAACTTGCACAGATGATAGCAGTGTCTACACTCTTCCACAGATTATAGCAGTGTATACAAGCTTGCACAGATGATAGCAGTGTATACAAACTTGCACAGATGATAGCAGTGTATACACACTTGCACAGATGATAGCAGTATATACAAGCTTGCGCAGATGATAGCAGTGTATACAAACTTGCACAGATGATAGCAGTGTATACAAACTTGCACAGATGATAGCAGTGTATACAAACTTGCACAGATGATAGCAGTGTATAAAAACTTGCACAGATGATAGCAATGTATACAAACTTGCAAAGATGATAGCAGTGTATACACTCTTCCACAGATGATAGCAGTGTATGCAAACTTGCACAGATGATAGCAGTGTCTACACTCTTCCACAGATGATAGCAGTGTATACAATCTTGCACAGATGATAGCAGTGTATACAAACTTGCACAGATGATAGCAGTGTATACACACTTGCACAGATGATAGCAGTGTATACACACTTGCACAGATGATAGCAGTGTATACAAGCTTGCACAGATGATAGCAGTGTATACAAGATTGCACAGATGATAGCAGTGTATACACACTTGCACAGATGATAGCAATGTATACAAACTTGCACAGATGATATCAGTGTATGCCATCTTGCACAGATGATAGCAGTGTATACAAACTTGCACAGATGATAGCAGTACATACAAACTTGCACAGATGATAGCAATGCATACAACCTTTCCCAGATGATAGCAGTGTATACAAGCTTGCACAGACGATAGCAGTGTTTACAAACTTGTACAGACGATTGCAGTGTACACAAACTTGCACAGATGATAGCAGTGGATACAAACTTGCACAGATGATAGCAGTGTATACAAACTTGCACAGATGATAGCAGTGTATACAAGGTTGCACAGATTATAGCAATGTATACAAACTTGCACAGATGATAGCAGTGTATGCCATCTTGCACAGATGATAGCAATGTATACAAACTTGCACAGATGATAGCAGTAAATACAAACTTGCACAGATGATATTAATGTATACAAACTTTCCCAGATGATAGCAGTGTATACAAGCTTGCACAGACGATAGCAGTGTATACAAACTTCCACAGATGATAGCAGTGTATACAAACTTGCACAGACGATTGCAGTGTACACAAACATGCACAGATGATAGCAGTGTATAAAAAATTGCACAGATGATAGCAGTGTATACACACTTGCAGAGATGATAGCAGTGTATACAAACTTGCACAGATGATAGCAGTGTATACAAACTTGCACAGATGATAGCAGTGTATACAAACTTGCACAGATGATAGCAGTGTATACAAACTTGCACAGATGATAGCAGTGTATACAAACTTGAACAGATGATAGCAGTGTATACACTCTTCCACAGATGATAGCAGTGTATATAAACTTGCACAGATGATAGCAGTGGATACAAACTTGCACAGATGATAGCAGTGTATACAAACTTCCACAGATGATAGCAGTGTATTCAAACTTGCACAGATGATAGCAGTGTATACAAACTTGCACAGATGATAGCAGTGTATACAAACTTGCACAGATGATAGCAGTGTATACACTCTTCCACAGATGATAGCAGTGTATATAAACTTGCACAGATGATAGCAGTGGATACAAACTTGCACAGATGATAGCAGTGTAAACAAAATTCCACAGATGATAGCAGTGTATACAAACTTGCACAGATGATAGCAGTGTATACAAGCTTGCACAGATGATAGCAGTGTTACACACTTGCACAGATGATAGCAATGTATACAAACTTGCATAGATGATATCAGTGTATGCCATCTTGCACAGATGATAGCAGTGTATACAAACTCACACAGATGATAGCAGTACATACAAACTTGCACAGATGATAGCAATGCATACAACCTTTCCCAGATGATAGCAGTGTATACAAGCTTGCACAGACGATAGCAGTGTTTACAAACTTGCACAGACGATTGCAGTGTACACAAACTTGCACAGATGATAGCAGTGTATACACTCTTCCACAGATGATAGCAGTGTATATAAACTTGCACAGATGATAGCAGTGGATACAAACTTGCACAGATGATAGCAGTGTATACAAACTTCCACAGATGATAGCAGTGTATACAAACTTGCACAGATGATAGCAGTGTATACAAACTTGCACAGATGATAGCAGTGTATACAAACTTGCACAGATGATAGCAGTGTATACACTCTTCCACAGATGATAGCAGTGTATATAAACTTGCACAGATGATAGCAGTGGATACAAACTTGCACAGATGATAGCAGTGTATACAAACTTCCACAGATGATAGCAGTGTATACAAACTTGCACAGATGATAGCAGTGTATACAAGCTTGCACAGATGACAGCAGTGTATACAAGCTTGCACAGATGATAGCAGTGTATACACACTTGCACAGATGATAGCAATGTATACAAACTTGCACAGATGATATCAGTGTATGCCATCTTGCACAGATGATAGCAGTGTATACAAACTCACACAGATGATAGCAGTACATACAAACTTGCACAGATGATAGCAATGCATACAACCTTTCCCAGATGATAGCAGTGTATACAAGCTTGCACAGACGATAGCAGTGTTTACAAACTTGCACAGACGATTGCAGTGTACACAAACATGCACAGATAATAGCAGTGTATACAAACTTGCACAGATGATAGCAGTGTATACAAACTTGCACAGATGATAGCAGTGTATACAAACTTGCACAGATGATAGCAGTCTATACAAACTTGCACAGATGATAGCAGTGTATACAAACTTGCACAGATGATAGCAGTGTATACAAACTTGCACAGATGATAGCAGTGTATATAAACTTGCACAGATGATAGCAGTGGATACAAACTTGCACAAATGATAGCAGTGTATACACTCTTCCACAGATGATAGCAGTGTATACAAACTTGCACAGATGATAGCAGTGGATACAAACTTGCACAGATGATAGCAGTGTATACAAACTTGCACAGATGATAGCAGTGTATACACTCTTCCACAGATGATAGCAGTGTATATAAACTTGCACAGATGATAGCAGTGGATACAAACTTGCACAAATGATAGCAGTGTATACACCCTTCCACAGATGATAGCAGTGTATACAAACTTGCACAGATGATAGCAGTGGATACAAACTTGCACAGATGATAGCAGTGTATACAAACTTGCACAGATGATAGCAGTGTATACACACTTTTACAGATGATAGCAATGTATACAATCTTGCACAGATGATAGCAGTGTATACAAACTTGCACAGATGATAGCAGTGTATACAAACTTGCACAGATGATAGCAGTGTATACAAGCTTGCACAGATGATAGCAGTGTATGCCAACTTGGACAGATGATAGCAGTGTATACACTCTTCCACAGATGATAGCAGTTTATATAAACTTGCACAGATGATAGCAGTGTATACAAACTTCCACAGATGATAGCAGTGTATACAAACTTGCACAGATGATAGCAGTGTATACAAGCTTGCACAGATGATAGCAGTGTATGCCAACTTCCACAGATGATAGCAGTGTATACACTCTTCCACAGATGATAGCAGTGTATACAAACTTGCACAGATGATAGCAGTGTATACAAACTTCCACAGATGATAGCAGTGTACACAAACATCCACAGACGATTGCAGTGTACACAAACATGCACAGATGATAGCAGTGTATACAAACTTGCACAGATGATAACAATGTACACACACTTGCACAGATAGGGTTTGGGTTAGCTGGCTCACTTCAGTCAGACACATTTTACAAGTGACTGCATGACTTTATTTACAATAAATATTCCGTTATTGACATTTACTAATCAATTTTACACCCATGTCCAAATTGCAATGCATTGATTATTTCCCCCAACTTATAATACAACGTATGAAATATCAAACAAATATGATAAAACATAAGCTAAGTGGGGAAAAAACAAGGTTAGTGTAGTTAAGATGTCATTTGGAGCATGTAGGGTACAAAGCATTTCACACATTTTTAAAAAGACAGGGTTCAATCAAATCATTTAGAGTCGGCTACCATCTTGATTCACACTCCATTTCAAAAGGTGGCGATATTGCACGTGACAAATTTGTTTGCCAACCACCATTAAAAGAAGAAGAAGGCAGGCAGTCTTGGCGTCTCAAACTATCTTTCACACAGAACAGTGCTGAGATTTACAAGCCTCTCCACATTCTCCTGCTCACTAAAAGAAGGCAACGACCAAATTTTTTTCACTCTTGACTCGCCATTTCTCCTCGTGTTCCTTCTTTAATATTTACTCTTTTACGGCTGCTAAAAGTATAACGTTGTGCTCTATTTGTTGCAAAGATGTGGAAGTCGCTTCTTAGCGGTCCACAGGAGCCAGGCGTGCAAAGTTTAACAAAAGTTTTTAATGTACATATATTTTCTCCAAGTCTTTCTCCCGCAGAACGGGACTTTTCAGTCACGTCCGTATCCTCTATCCCTCTCTGCTCCCGACCGCTTACTGTTAAAGACAACAGATGATTAGATTAACACGTACCACCTGTGAACTCTAATCACCTGCCAGCTGTGTCTCGCCGTCAGCACCGCCACGCCCCCGTCCAAAGGTGCTCTGTCCTCAGCACCATGGACAGAGGCGGTGACATTTGCTCCTGCGGGCAGCGCTGGCCACATATCCCTCCACAATAAGTAACATGTATTTGCCTTTTCTCTTAGCCAGTTCACACTTGGAAAAGAGACTCTAATGTTAGTCTCAGCATGTGCGTCAGTTACAGACTTGTCAATGTAAATATAGATGTAGCGACCAACTGTATTTAGTGACAGTGGTTTTATGAAGTCTTCCTGTGTCCATGTGGTGATATCCTTTAGAGATTGATGTCGTTTTTTGATACAGTGCCGTCCGAGGGATTGAAGGTCACGGACATTCAATGTTGGTTTCCGGCCTTGCCGCTTACGTGGAGTGATTTCTCCAGATTCTCTGAACCTTTTGATGGTATTATGGACCATAGATGTTGAAATCCCTCAATTTCTTGCAATTGCACTTTGAGAAACGTTGTTCTTAAACTGTTTGACTATTTGCTCACGCAGTTGTGGACAAAGGGGTGTACCTCGCCCCATCCTTTCTTATGAAAGACTGAGCATTTTTTGGGAAGCTCTTTTTATACCCAATCATGGCACCCACCTGTTCCCAATTAGCCTGCACACCTGTGGGATGTTCCAAATAAGTGTTTGATAAGCATTCCTCAACTTTATCAGTATTTATTCCCACCTTTCCCAACTTCTTTGTCCCTTGTTGCTGGCATCACATTCTAAAGTTAATGATTATTTGCACAAAAAAAAAATGTTTATCAGTTTGAACATCAAATATGTTGTCTTTGTAGCATATTCAGCTGAATATGGGTTGAAAATGGTTTCCAAATCATTGTATTCCGTTTATATTTACATTCAACACAATTTCCCGACTCATTTGGAAACGGGGTTTGTATTTTGGAGAAACACGGGCGGGCTGTAAGTGCAAGTTAAATCTCTACTATGCAAAGCGAAAGCCATACATCAACAAAATCCAGAAACGCCGCTGGCTTCTCTGGGCCCAAAATCATCTAAGATGGACTGATGCAAAGTGGACAAGTGTCCTGTGGTCTGACGACTCCACATTAAAATAGTTTTTGGAAATATTCGACATCGTGTCATCCGGACCAAAGGGGAAGCGAACCATCCAGACTGTTATCGACACAAAGTTCAAAAGCCAGCATCTGTGATGGTATGGGGGTGCATTAGTGCCCAAGGCATGGGTAACTTACACATCTGTGAAGGCAACATTAATGCTGAAAGGTACATACAGGTTTTGGAACAACATATGCTGCCATCTAAGTGCCGTCTTTTTCATGGACGCCCCTGCTTATTTCAGCAAGACAATGCCAAGCCACATTCAGCACGTGTTACAACAGCGTGGGTACTTTCCTTGCCTGCCTGCAGTCCAGACTTGTCTCCCATCGAAAATGTGTGGCGCATTATGAAGTGTAAAATACGACAGCGGAGACCCCGGACTGTTGAACGACTGAAGCTCTACATAAAACAAGAATGGGAAAGAATTCCACTTTCAAAGCTTCAACAATTAGTTTACTCAGTTCGCAAACGTTTATTGAGTGTTGTTTAAAGAAAAGGTGATGTAACACAGTGGTGAACATGCCCTTTCCCAACTACTTTCGCACGTGTTGCAGCCATGAAATTCTAAGTTAATTATTATTTGCAAAAAATACAAAAAAGTTTATGAGTTTGAACATCAAATATCTTGTCTTTGTAGTGCATTCAACTGAATATGGGTTGAAAAGGATTTGCAAATCATTGTATTCCATTTATATTTACATCTAACACAATTTCTCAACTCATATGAAAACGGGGTTTGTAATAATTCTCAAGATTTGTCCTTAACTTTGACAGTGTACAAATGGAACCAACACTGTCAGTGTTGCAAACTTTGTTAAACTGAAATGAACCCACAGAGTCCCTGAAATCCACTTTGAGAACCACTGTAAAACTGTATTCAAGCAGAAGGTGAGGACATCAGTCTTAAGGTAGAAATAAAATAAATAGCCCCTAATCGATGTAAAAAACTGCCAAAGAAGAATTGACTCTGAAATCTCACTCTTGTCGATTTCTGAAACTTGGCAGCCCTGAGTAAGGATAACTAAAGTCACGTTTAACTGTTCTGCTATATTTAGGACAGTAAGTGGAACTAACGAGCATGGCTTCTAATGTCATGTATTTGACATAAGCAAGGCTGTGAAAAACTCCTGACTTGGGCGTATTCAAGACAACGTCTGCAAACAAAATGAAGGATTGACATCCCACTTTTGGTCCGTATGGAGAAGAGTCATAATTCACCAGCATCGGACACTCTTTGGAATTTATTCCCTGCAAAACACATTTTTATCATATTTTTTTTTCAAAGTGTCTCTTGCTTTTCCATCCAAATTCCAAGAGAGAGTTAAAAGCCACCACTTCAGCAGCAAAGCACTGCGATTATTTTGCACGCACCCTACACTCTTTACAATAATAAAGCGCATTTTGTCCACAAAAAAAAAATATATATATATATACATATATATATATATATATGGTGTGTCTTTTGGTTTTTTGCCTCCATGCACCCAAAGACCAGAACTCTAGGGCTAGGTGCTTGCCTATCTCAGGTACAATCGGGCGGAAGGCCGGTACACCCTGAACAAGTCGCCACCTCATCCATGTGTATATATATATATATATATATATATATATATATATATATATATATATATATATGTATATATGTATTTATGTCTTGATTGGATTATCCAGAGAATAGTGCTCGATACTGTGGTAGAGCGCAATATGTATGTGTGGGAAAAATCACAAGATTACTTCATCTCTACAGAACTGTTTCATGACCTCATGAAACAGTTCTGTAGAGATGAAGTAGTCTTGTGATTTTTCCCACACATACATATATATGTATTTATATATATATATATATATATATATATATATATATATATGTATTTATATATGTATATGTATATATATATATGTATATATGTATTTTTATATATGTATATATATACATATATGTATTTATATATATATATATATATATATAATATAAAAACTCGCTTCGCATAATAATCAGCGCATGCTTAGTATTAATGCCGGGTCAAACTCGTGACGTCACGAGTGACACTTCCCCTGTCATCATTTTCAAAATGGAGGAGGCTGATTTAAATACCGGTAATTTGAAGTCGCATAAAGGGAAGAAGATTAAGAGCTATCCAGTAGGATTTAAGGTCCAAGCTTACATAACACTCAAATTTTAACTGCATGCCTTTGGTAAGTGCCGGAGTGAGAAGAGGTTTTAAATAAATTAGCGCATGCTTACTTTTACCGCATGCCTTTGGTAAGCGCAGGAGTGAGAAGAGGTTTTAAATTAATTAGCGCCCCGGTGGCAATTCAAGGAAATACGGTAAGTGAAAAAAATACAGGAAAAAAGGATTCAACATAATCAATATATAATAAAGTCAACATGAACTAAAACGGTCATAAAAATAAGTACTGTCCTATATTATGTTTTTAAAAATAAATACTAAAATGTTCCATTCACTTCCTGGCTGCAGTTTGCGTGTCTGACGCGCGCGGGAAGAAACGCGGGGACGTGATCACGTGACACAACAAGGAATGTCACGTGTCACGTCATTAATGCACACGGATCCAGCCGCGGCTCGAGGACTCCTCAGGACCAAGTCTGCAGTCGCCGAGTTAGGACACAGGTCGTCTGTGTCTAAGTTTTGTTTTCTTTATTCTTTTTTATGACGCACTCACGCTTCTCCTCGAGGCTGCTCTTTTTTTTTCTTTTTTTTTTTTTGGTCAGGCACTTGGGCGGACAACCAGTAAGTTCACTTTTTTGCTGCTTAAACAACACTTTTGTCCTACTTTGTCGGATTTAACTCAGTTATTTGGCAATATAGGGGGAAATTCACTTTTAAATTAACTTTAATGAGGTCTTCAAGGGTTAACACTGTGTAAATATGTATGTTTGCCAGCAAAATAGTCTTTTTTAATTTTTTTTCATAAACCTTTATTTATAAATTTCAACATTTACAAAGAGTTGATAAATAATTATCAAAGTCAGTACAAAACAGCGCCAGGGGTTTTTAAATTCAAAGTAACTAAAATAGAATTATATATATATATATATATATATAAAATGTATTACATTTCTTTTGCGTTTCAGAATCCTTTATTTATAAATTTCAACATTTACAAACTGCTGAGAAATAATATTCAAAGTACAAAAACAGTGCCAGAGGGTTTTTAATTCAAAGTAAAGTAGAATAAAATGCAATATATATATATATATATATATATATATATATATATATATATATATATATATATATATATATATATATATAATTTTTTTATTTTTTTTTTTTTTTTTTTTTAATGTACCTTTATTTATAAATTTCAACATTTACAAACAGTTGAGAAATTATCAAAGTACAAAAACAGTACGAAACTGTGCCAGGGGGTTGTAAATTCAAAGTAACTAAAATATAATGCAAAATAAATAAATAAATAAATATATATATATATATATATATATATATATATGTATATATATCTTTTTGTTTGGGGCGGTATAACTCGGTTGGTAGAGCGGCCGTGCCAGCAACTTGAGGGTTGCAGGTTCGATCCCCGCTTCCGCCATCCTAGTCACTGCCGTTGTGTCCTTGGGCAAGACACTTTACCCACCTGCTCCCAGTGCCACCCACACTGGTTTAAATGTAAAAATTAGATATTGGGTTTCACTTTGTAAAGCGCTTTGAGTCACTAGAGAAAAAGCGTTATATAAATATAATTCACTTCACAATTCACTTCACTTTTTTTTCATTATATTATTTTTAATTTGATAAACCTTTATTTATACATTTCCACATTTACAAATAGTTGAGAAATAATAATCAAAGTACAAAAAAAGTACAGAAAAAGTACAAAACAACGCCAAGGGGTTGTAAATTTTATTTTAATTTTATTGTATTTTAATTTTATTTTTTATTTTATAAACCTTTATTTATAAATTTCAACATTTACTAACAGTTGAGCAATAAGTATCAAAGTACAACAACAGTACAAAACAGCACCAGGGGGTTGAAAATCCAAAGTAATTAAAATAGAATGCAAAATTTATATATATGTATACATTATATTTATTTATTTATTTATTTTATTTGATAAACCTTTTAGACATTTCAACATTTCCAAACAATTTAGAAATAAGAATCAAAGTAAGTACAAATACAGTACAAAACAGAACCAGGAGTTGTAAATTCAAAGTAAGTAAAATAGAATGCAATATATATATATATATATATATATATATATATATATATATATATATATATATGAAGAGTTCATATGCAAAAGCAGATAAATCCATTTTGACCGATTCTATATATTAACGATTTTCTGCCTGCTGGTGTTGCCGGTACATGTACAAGCGCACAATGGTTTATTTAATATCAACATAAGCAAGTCATGAAAGCCTAAACTTTTAAGAAATGCTGATGTAATGAATGGCTTTCAAGTAAGAGTGTTTGATGTGGTTTTACGTCAAAAGCAGATATATCCAAATTATGATATGTCGCAAAAACAGATATCTCCAAAATCGTTTTCTTTGCGGTCGTTATTTCGCATAATATTCAAGATAAAGATAGAGAGAAAAACAGAACGTGAAATTTATCGAAAGCCACATTTCAACGTAACAACTGTTCACATTTATTTACTTCATTATTTAACAGTTTCGATCCCTTGGTACGTATAAATCTAGCTGTCCCTGCGAACATTGTTTTTTCGTACTTGCTAACCGGACATGCTTTTTTGGAACTGTGACCTCACATATTTACCTCGTGCTTTTCAGCACAAAATGAAAAAAACAAAAAAACAGTGTTGCAATGAAGACAATGTTTTATTAATAAAACAACCACAAATGCTCAACCTGGTTTGCCTATTAAAAACACTCCTGTGCAAATAACAGCTCACTCATCATCGCTATCGACATTAGCTCCATGCTCGACAACATCGTTTAACGCAGCGGTGTAAAACTCACGGACACGCGTGCTAGCGACAACATCAAATAACTTCAACACGTCATTTTTTTTCGCTGGCTTAACATTGTTCACAGGAGAAGCTTCCAAATTATTCATGCGTGGATAACAACACTGAGTGACTCCGTGCGCGCCGCCATTTTGTTTATCACGTGATCCCGTAATGCAGCGCTGGTTGGGCAAACGGATATATCGGCTTTTGTGGTAGATGATCCATGGCGCTTATCGGCCTTTGCAATAAATCGCTGAACTAAATGACGTTAAAAGCGACATTTGTCCGCATTTGCAAACAAATTGATTTTGGTATACCACAATAGAAGTGGCGGACTATATATTACCGAGGTTGGGCTAAACTTTATCAAAATGGCGTTTATCGGTTTTTGCGTATGAACTCTTCATATATATATATATATATATATATATATATATTAAATTTGGAACACAGCTTTATTGTTTTCACAGCTTTTTGGTTGTTAGAGGTAGTGTGTTTTAACATAGTTATAATTATTTTTTGAAGGCAATAAAAGCAGGTCGGGTATTGAAAAACTTACATTTATGAATATACATTAAAACTTAGCCAATAGTAAAATGAGGTAGCAAAGGTAAAATTTATTTTCAACATTTTTGTTTTCATACAGTGTAAATAGCACTTCTTTAAAACAAAGCTCAAATTTGTCATGAATATTGTCCAGGATGAAGCGACACATGCCTTGCCATCGTAATGGAGTGCTTTACAAGAGCAAAATAGTCCTTTAATGTAGGATTGTATTATAAACCGACTCGTGGTTGCGTCATAGTTTTGTGTCGGTATTCATCAAAGCCCAGCGTCTCATTTCTATTTGATACAAAGTGCTTTACACTAGTTTAAAAGGCAAGAAAGAAACTAACACACAGCCACCATTGACAATGTAGCACTAATCATTGAGTAAAACGCCACATATATATTTGTAAAATAAATATAAAAGGGTAATGTCACTCAAGATAAAGGGAACAACACAATTTAAGAATAATGGTAATGATAGCAACGCACAAAATTAGAGAATGAACATGTCCCTAAGAGGAGTTGAAAATGTTTAGTAAAAAAAATGCCTAAATACCTAAAGCAGGGTTACTCTCCCGTCCAAAGGCAAAACCCAATAACTCAATTTTGGTCAAAACTGAGCTGATAATAATTTTGGGGTTCCTAGGTGATATGCTTTACATTAGTGTATGCGATACTGTAATTTGTTCCGTAAGTAAGCTGTCACGCGCATGGCAGGACCTAGCAACTACCACATAACCGCGTAGATACAACAGAAAAACCTAGTATCTCAAGGGACCAATCGGAGCGTCTTTGTCAGTCGCCTTATTGTCTTTAATGAGACATTTGCACGAATGGGGGCCGACGGTCAACCTGATTATGTGATATTATGGCACGAGGGGATATTTGGAAGATTGGCCCAGGACGTTGCAAGCACTTTCATTAAATGTATTGTTCTTGATTCTTCCCCTTGCATACTCTTTTGGGCAGATAACTGTGGAGGTCAAAATAAAAACTGGACGCTGTACACGGCTCTTGCCCAATGTGCAAACGCAGAATGGGGCCGACCCGAGATTGTGAATAAAATATCTGGAGAAAGGGCACACACGTTCATGAGAGCAGATTCAATCCATGGCTCAATCGGCAAGAAAATGAAAGCTCAAGAAAACATCTATACGTTTGATGACTTTGTAGATCTTTGTAAGACAGCATCAAGATAGATTGGTTTTCCTTTGTTTTCTAAAAATCAGCTACAATTGAGTTACAAGGTTTTGCCTTTGGATGGGAGTAGAATCGCGATTCTCACATTGTGCGATTCAGAATCGATGCTCATTTTTTTTTAAATCGATTTTTTTAAATTATTATTATTTTTATTGTATTTTTTTTTATCAATCCAACAAAACAATACACAGCAATACCATAACAATGCAATCCAATTCCAAAACCGAACCTGACCCAGCAACACTCAGAACTGCAATAAACAGAGCAATTGAGGAGACACAAACACCACACAGAACAAACCAAAAGTAGTGAAACAAAAATGAATATTATCAACAACAGCATAGCAGTGATTAAAAATCGATCTTTGACATTATCATTAGACATTTATAAAAATAAAAAATAAAAACAATAGTTTGTTAGTGGCTTACACTTGCCTCGCATCTCATAAGCTTGACAACACACTGTGTCCAATGTTTTCACAAAGATAAAATAAGTCATATTTTTGGTTCGTTTAATAGTTAAACAAATTTACATTATTGCAATCAGTTGATAAAACATTGTCCTTTACAATTATAAAAGCTTTTTACAAAAACCTACTACTCTGCTAGCATGTCAGCAGACTGGGGTAGATCCTGCAGAAATCCTACGTATTGAATGAATACAGAATCGTTTGAATCGGAAAAATATCGTTTTTGAATCGAGAATTGCGTTGAATCGAAAATCGATGTATAACCGAATCGGAACGCAAGAATCGATATGGAATCAAATCGTGGGACACCCAAATATTCGCAGCCCTAAGGGTTACCCAACCTTTTTTCCCCCAGGGAACGGTTTAATGTACGCATTATTTTCACCGACCTACTTTCTACGTGTGGCAGATAAAAACAGCAAAAATATTAGCATTTGGCTACAATCTGAAAGTTAAGTCGGATATAATGCGGTAGTTTATAAATGAACTAAATCAGTGGTTCTCAACCTTTTTTCAGTGATGTACCCCCAGTGAACATTTTTTTAATTCAAGTACCCCCTAATCAGAGCAAATAATTTTTGTTTGAAAAAAGAGATACCCCAAGTACCCCAAGGGGAACGCGTACCCCCATTTGAGAACCATTGAAATAGATAAAGCAATTGTGTTAGGATTTGCATGTGAATGTTCCAATGCTGACAGAATGAAGTATGAATGTAAGAATAGTTTGGAATGTCAAAGCATTTGAATTTCCAGGAAAACCAGAGTTTGATTTGGAACTTGGGAAAGACTTAGTTTGAATGTCCAGGATGAGTGGAACATGTTGAAGGTGGAATGGTTGGAATAGGTTGAAAAATTTTGAAATTTTGGAAGTGTGAAAAATGGATAATTAAATTGGAATGGGGAAAATGTTCTTAAAAACTTAGAATTCTTGGAAATCCGGGAATTCTTTTAACAGTTTTTGAAAGCGAGCACACAATTGTTGAACAGGCTGAATATTTTGAAGTTGGAACAGTTTGAGTGGGAGTTGTGGAACTTTCAAAAATGTCCCATTCTTTTCAATTGGAATTTGGGGATTTCAGGAAAAGAGAGAATTTTGGGGGAAAATGCAAAAAAATGTAATGTTCTGAATGAATTAAAATGGTCGGTGTTGGAATTTTACAAATCGGTCAAGAAATGTTGAATTAGCCACATTTTTTTTTGAGAAAATATTAAGGAGTTCCTGGAATTTCGGGAACGGTTGCAAAAACAAATTAGTTTTTTGTCCTGACTAGGAGGAATGTTTTGACGGTGCAACGGTTGAAATGGGTTGAAAAATGTGGAAGGAGTAGTGGCCAGAAAAAAGGGTCAAAAAAGGGTTTGAAAAAAACTGGAATTCTTGGAATTGTTTTTTAACTTGAAAAAAAGATAGTTTCAATGTCCAGGATAGCTTGAATGTTGAAACATTTGAATTTGTAGGAAACCCGGAATTTGATTTGGAACTTGGGAAAGACTTAGTTTGAATGTCCAGGATGAGTGGAACATGTTGAAGGTGGAATGGTTGGAATAGGTTGAAAAATGTTGAAATTGTGGAAGTGTGAAAAATGGATAATTAAATTGGAATGGGGAGAATGTCCCGAAAAACTTAGAATTCTTGGAAATCCGGGAATTTTTTTAACTGTTTTTAAAAGCGAGCACACAATTCTTGACCAGGCTGAATATTTTGAAGTTGGAACGTTTTGAATGGGAGTTATGAAACTTTAAAAAATGTCCCATTCTTTTCAGTGGGAATTTCATGGAAATTTGGGAATTTCGGGAAAAGAGGGAATTTTTTGGGAAAATGCAAAAAATTTGAATGTTCTGAATGGTTGGTGTTGGAATTTTCCAAATCGGTCAAGAAATGTTGAAGTAGTAACATTTTTATTTGAGAAATGATATTAAGGAGTTCCTGAAATTTCAGGAACATCGGGAATTTTTCCAGTTTGTCCTGATTCAGAGGAACGTTTTGACGGTGGAACGGTTAAAATTGGTTGAAAAATGTGGAAGGAGTAGTGGCCAGAAAAAAGGGTCAAAAAATGGTTTGAATTGTTTTTTAAGGCCTACTGAAATTAGATTTTTTTATTTAAACGGGGATAGCAGGTCCGTTCTATGTGTCATACTTGATCAAATTTGCAATATTGCCGTATTTTTGCTGAAAGGATTTAGTAGAGAACATCGACGATAAAGTTCGCAACTTTTGGTCGCTAATAAAAAAGCCTTGCATGTACCGGAAGTAGCAGACAATCTGCGCGTGATGTCACGGGTTTTGGTCCAGCACAGTTCACAGCTATAAGTCGTCTCTTTTCATCGCATAATTCCACAGTATTATGTACTTCTGTGTTGCTGAATCTTTTGCAATTTGTTCAATTAATAATGGAGACGTCAAAGAAGAAAGACGTAGATGGGAAGCGGTGTATTACGGCCGCTTTTAGCAACACAAACACAGCCGGTGTTTCCTTGTTTCCTTGTTTACATTCCCGAAAGATGACGGTGAAGCTATACTATGGAACAGAGCTGTCAATCGAACATGGTTCCCTACCACATGTCAACCGGCAGGTTTCGGTGAGAAAATGGTGGTAATAAGTCTGCTCATACCGTAGACATGAGCGGAGAGCTTGCGTCGTTCCTCCTGCGCCTGTGAAAGAGGCAGCTGCGGACTGGACTCTCTTACCTCCCCCGACCGTCGGATGCTTCCAACGTGGTGGTAGCATCGGCTGCCCTCGGAGACACTGGCTGTCACCACACCCGTGGCCACACCCTTTCGACCTACAGGTTGTACAGGTATGACCATATAATCTCACTAAAACACTAGTAACACAATAAGCAGATAATATATTTTTCAGAATTATCCTAGTAAATTTGTCTAATAACATCTGAATCGCTCTGCCGTCTAGTTTTTTTTTTTTTTTCCCCTTCTAGTCACTTTCCCTCATCCAGGAATCTTTTCATCCACGCTCAAATTAATGGGGAAATCGTCGCTTTCTCGGTCCGAATCGCTCTCGCTGCTGGTGGATATGATTGTAAACAATGTGAGGATGTGAGAAGCTCCACAACCCGTGACGTCACGCGCACATTGTCTGCTACTTCCGCTAAAGGCAAGGCTTTTTTATTAGCAACAGCTGCGAACTTTATCATCGATGTTCTCTGCTAAATCCTTTCAGCAAAATTATGGCAATATCGCGAAATGATCAAGTATGACACATAGAATGGACCTGCTATCCCCGTTTAAATAAGAACATCTCATTTCAGTAGGCCTTTAAATTCACCAGTTTTAAGAATCATGCTGTAAAAGGTATGAACAGGTGATAATACTGTAGTTGTGAAAATCCACAGACAAAAGATGTAGAATCCTGGGCTTGGGGGTTAAGAGACACTTCAATTGAAGGCAGTGAGTTATTTGAAATTGATGCAGTCCGCATTCTTTTACTAACCTTTGCAGAAAATAACAAATATAATTTGGTGGGGAAGCCTCGGTGAGAGTGCCCAGCCATGGTTCAGTCAACAGAAGGCACTAAGACTTAATGTTTAAAAATAACATAATTCATAAAAAAAAATTCAGCTTAAAAAGAAGTGGACGTTAAAAAGTGTACTTATGGACTAAGTACATCATATCAAAAGATGATTCTTAGTTTTTATTCTAATGACGGTCCAATAAGACCAAATAGCAAAGAGAAATAAAAAAAAAAGCATGTAAACAAACAGCTTGGACCTTGAGAGGTTAACATTTGTTTGTTTTTTATACTGTTTTTCCTTTAAAGGCCTACTAAAATTAGATTTTCTTATTCAAACAGGGATAGCAGGTCCATTCTATGTGTCATACTTGATCATTTCGCGATATTGACATATTTTTGCTGAAAGGATTTAGTAGAGAACATCGACGATAAAGTTCGCAACTTTTGGTCGCTAATAAAAAAGCCTTGCCTGTACCGGAAGTAGCAGACGATGTTGTGCGCGTGACGTCACGGGTTGTGGAGCTCTTCACATCTGAACATTGTTTACAATCATGGCCACCAGCAGCGAGAGCAATTCGGACCGAAAAAGCGACGATTTCCCCATTAATTTGAGCGAGGATGAAAGATTTGTGGATGAGGAAAGTTGGAGTGAAGCACAAAAAAAAAAAAAAGAAAAACGGCGACGGCTCCTGGTGGCAGCAGTGGGCTCGATTCAGATGTAATTAGACACATTTACTAGGATAATTCTGGAAAATCCCTTATCTGCTTATTGTGTTAATAGTGTTTTAGTGAGATTATAAAGTCATACCTGAAAGTCGGATGGCTGCGGTGAACGCCGGTGTCTCTGAGAGAAGCCGAGGAGCCAAGATCACAGCTGCCTTTTTGAGCTGAAGGATGAGGTCGCGTAATCCATTCAAGTCTCCGGTAAGAGCCGACTTAATATCACAATTTCCCCATCCAAAAACTTGCTGGCTGACGTAGAGAAACATGTTCGCTTGACCGCTCTGTGTTAAAGCTTCACAACAAAGAAACACCGGCTGTGTTTCAGTGCTAAAGGCAGCTGCAATCCACCGCTTTCCACCATCAGCATTCTTCTTTGACGTCTCAGTTATTAATTGAACAAATTGAAAAAGATTCAGCAACACAGATGTCCAAAATACTGTGTAATTGCACGATGAAAAGAGACGACTTTTAGCCGTAAGTGGCGCTGGGCTAATATGTCCCCTCCAACCAATAACGTCACAAACACGCATTTAAAATTGCAATTTAGTAAACTAAAAAGGCCGTATTGACATGTGTTGCAATGTTAATATTTCATCATTGATATATAAACTATCAGACTGCGTGGTCGGTAGTAGTGGGTTTCAGTAGGCCTTTAATGTTGGTGTTCAAATACTTATTTTCAGCTTTATCACACAAATAAATTGTTAAAAAATTCTGATTTCTGGATTTTTCTTTTTAGGTTATCTCTCATACAGTGGACATGCACCTACCGTGAACATTTCAGACCCCACCATGATTTCTAAGTGGGAGAACTTGCAAAATAGCAGGGTGTTCAAATACAGTGGGGCAAAAAAGTATTTAGTCAGCCACCGATTGTGCAAGTTCTCCCACTTAAAGGGGAACATTATCACAATTTGACACTGGAGCAACTTAAATCCGTCGATTGGTAAGTGTTTTTTTCGCATTAAATGTGGGTGGAAGGAAATGTAATATAGTTGCAAATGCATATACAGGTTATCCATACATCTCTGTACCATGTCTGCTTTAGCACCGCCGGTAAATAGCATGTTAGCATCGATTAGCATAGCATGTTAGCATCGATTAGCTGGCAGTCAACATCAACGAAACTCACCTTTGTGATTTCGTTGACTATCGTTGCAAATGTATTTGCAGGTTATCCATACATCTCTGTGCCATGTCTGCCTTAGCATCGCCGGTAAAATGTGGAGACACTCCCGCACATTCAATGGGGGTCTGGCGGCAGATACTTTCGCATCTTCGGGCCAGTGGTGCAACTTGAATCCCTCCCTGTTAGTGTTGTTACACCCTCCGACAACACACCGACGAGGCATGATGTCTCCAAGGTTCCAAAAAATAGTCGAAAAAACGGAAAATAACAGAGCTGAGACCCGGTGTTTGTAATGTATTGAAAATGAAAATGGCGGGTGTGTTACCTCGACGACGTCACATTCTGATGTCATCGCCTCCAGCGCGATAAACAGGCGTTTAATTCGCCAAAATTCACCCATTTAGAGTTCAGAAATCGGTTAAAAAAATAGATGGTCTTTTTTCTGCACCATCAAGGTATATATTGATGCTTAGGTCTGGTGATAATGTTCCTCTTTAAAATGATGACAGAGGTCTGTAATTTTCATCATAGGTACACTTCAACTGTGAAAGACAGAATGTGAAAAAAAAATCCAGGAATTCACATTGTAGGAATTTTAAAGAATTTATTTGTAAATTATGGTGGAAAATAAGTATTTGGTCAACCATTCAAAGCTCTCACTGATGGAAGGAGGTTTTGGCTCAAAATCTCACAATACATGGCCCCATTCATTCTTTCCTTAACACGGATCAATCGTCCTGTCCCCTTAGCAGAAAAAACAGCCCCAAAGCATGATGTTTCCACCCCCATGCTTCACAGTAGGTTTGGTGTTCTTGGAATGCAACTCAGTATTCTTCTTCCTCCAAACACGACGAGTTCAGTTTATACCAAAATGGATACATGGATGATACCGCAGAGGATTGGGAGACTGTCATGTGGTCAGATGAAACCCAAATAGAACTTTTTGGTATAAACTCAACTCGTCGTGTTTATTTCATGCCAAAAGGTATATGGAAGTCCAAATGCGAGTCTTTCACTGCCTTTTCTATCGAAGTGAGCAACACATTCAGAGTCAGAATCAGAAATACTTTATTATGGCGTCCGCTCACATTTTGTGCTCAAACAGGCTTCGTGGACATACATCATGGAACTTTACAGCGAACATTTTTTATTAGGTCAGGGCTTCAAACTTTGCTCATCATTTCTTGTCGGCAGCAGCACTGTGGGTTTGAAAAGGTCATCTCCAGTCTCCCATCTGCACACACAACAGTGATTGTCCCACGATCGGGTCACGAGTGTACATACAGTGCAGACAGAGAGCATGTAACATGGCGGCTCCTCCTGCAGTGCCCTTATTTGGCCTTTTTGTCTCCTGCCCACAGTCCATGTTTGTGGTCTTCTGCTGCCACTTTGAAGATGTCTTTTTAAAAGTGCGCCACCTAAATCCACTCTTGAGCAAGGAATCTGCAGAAAAGGCAGTCGTGTAGTTGTGTGTGTGTGTGTGTGTGTGTGTGTGTGTGTGTGTGTGTGTGTGTGTGTGTGTGTGTGTGTGTGTGTGCTCTTGTTTTGCTAGCCTTCTTGAGACATGAAGGAAAAGTATCTTCCATATGAGGAGGTGTGAACAAGTGATGACATAAATCATGGTCCCAATAACATTGCATCTAATAGACAATGTCTAATTTAGTGCTGACATCTATCAAAATGAGGGTGGTCCCAAAAAAGAAGGATTTTTCAAATTGAGTGTGTCTCTTTTAAAAGTGCTCACCCTCTGGTCAACATATGAAATAACAAGTGTGTGTAAGAAATTGAAATGCGCCCCCTTTGGCCAAAATTAATTAAAAATAAATAAATTATATAAAGACATACTGTAATAACCTGAAGTAAATAACGGAGATTAAAAAACAATTACAAACAAAGAAAATAAATTTAAAAAACATTAACTAAAAGGAGTCTTTTTCTCAGTGTCGATTTTTTTCTTCTATAATTGGGAACAATTTCTCATTCTTTCTGTTTCTATAATAATGCAATATTTTCTCATAAAATTATGACCTTGTTTTAATGTAAAATTATTATTTTTTACTGCAAAATGGTGACATTTGTCATATAGAATTCCGACTTATCACAATATGGAAATTTTTTTTTGCTCTTGTAAAATAGTGACGTTTTTGGAGTAAAATTATGACTTTTAAATGTAAAATTCCGATTATTATTATTATAATATTGCCAAAATTTCAAGGTCTTCCAATAAAATTGTGACTTTTGTTGAGTGAAATTACGACTCTTTTAATAAAATTGCCAACAATTTAAGCTTTTCTTGTAAAATGACGACTGTTGAGTAAAACTCCAACTTTTATTATAATCTTGCACAAATGTTCAGTTTTTCTTGTAACATTTTGACTTACGTTGAGTAAAATGACGACTTATTATAACACTGCCGAAATTCAAAGTTTTTCTTGTGAAATTGTGACCTTTTTCTTCCAACTCATTTTTCACAACAAGCTTTTTATATTTGCATAGTGTGTGTATATTATTAATGTTTTAAATATACATCTTTATATATGTAGAAAGGGTGGTCCTAAATAGGTTTTTATTCAGAGGTCTCAAAAATGTAAGAAATCCAAAAATGTGAGTGTGTGTGTGTGTGTGTGTGTGTGTGTGTTCTTGTATTTCTAGCCTTCTTCAGACATGAAGAAAGAAAAGTATCTTCCATATGAGGAGGTGTGAACAAGTGATGACATAAATCATGGTCCCAATAACATTGCATGTAATAGACAATGTCTAATTTAGTGGTGACATCTATCAAAATGAGGGTGGTCCCAAAAAAGGATTTTTCAAATTGAGTGTGTCTCTTTTAAAAGTGCTCCCCGTCCGTTCAACATATGAAATAACAAGTGTGTGTAAGAAATTGAAATGCGCCCCCTTTGGCCAAAATTAATTAAAAATAAATAAATAAATTATATAGAGACAAACTGTAATAACCTGAAGTAAATAACGGAGATTAAAAAACAATTACAAACAAAGAAAATAAATATAAAAAACATTAACTAAAAGGAGTCTTTTTGTCACAGTGTCGATTTTTTTCTTCTATAATTGGGAACAATTTCTCATTCTTTCTGTTTCTATAATAATGCAATATTTTCTCGTAAAATTATGACTTTTTTTTATGTAAAATTATTATTTTTTTACTGCAAAATGGTGAAATTTGTCATATAAAATTCTGACTTATCACAATATTGCCTTTTTTTTTTTGCTCCTGTAAAATAGTGACGTTTTTGGAGTAAAATTATGACTTGTGTATGTAAAATTCCGATTATTATTAATATAATATTGCCAACATTTCAAAGTCTTCCCATAAAATTGTGACATTTGTTGAGTGAAATTACGACTCTTTTAATAAAATTGCCAAAATGTTAAGTTTTTCTTGTAAAATGATGACTGTTGAGTAAAATTCCAACTTTTATTATAGTCTTGCACAAATGTTCAGTTTTTCTTGTAACATTTTGACTTGCATTGAGTAAAATGACGACTTCTTATAACACTGCCGAAATTCAAAGTTTTTCTTGTGAAATTGTGACCTTTTTCTTCCAACTCATTTTTCACAACAAGCTTTTTATATTTGCATAGTGTGTGTATATTATTAATGTTTTAAATACACATCTTTATGTATCTAGAAAGGGTGGTCCTAAAGAGGTATTATTCAGAGGTCTCAAGAATGTAACAAATCCAAAAGTGTGTGTGTGTGTGTGTGTGTGTGTGTGTGTGTGTGTGTGTGTGTGTGTGTGTGTGTGTGTTGTATTGCTAGCCTTCTTGAGACATGAAGGAAAAGTATCTTCCATATGAGGAGGTGTGAACAAGTGATGACATAAATCATGGTCCCAATAACATTGCATCATGGTCCCAATAACATTGCATCTAGTAGACAATGTCTCATTTGTGCTGACATTTATCAAAATGAGGCTGGTCCCAAAAGGAGGAATTTTTCAAATTGACTGTGTGTCGCTTTTAAAAGTGCTCCCCGTCTGGTCAACATATGAAATAACAAGTGTGTGTAAGAAATTGAAATGCGCCCCCTTCGGCCAAAATGTATTAAAAATAAATAAATTCTATAGAGACATACTGAAATAGCCTGAAGTAAATAATGGAGATTAA